>NC_090744.1:121322291-121324791 GCF_036898095.1 Palaemon carinicauda | reverse complement strand
ATCAGATAATTATTATTATTATTATTATTATTATTATTATTATTATTATTATTAGTAGTAGTAGTAGTAGTAGTAGTAGTAGTAGTAGTACTTGCTAAGCTACAACCCTAGTTGGAAATGCAGAATGCTATGAGCCCAAGGGTCCCACCGGGGAAAATAGCTCAATGAGAAAAGGAAACAAATAAAAATAAAATATTTCAAGAAGAGCAACAACATTAAAATAAACATCTACATAAACTAAAAAAAAAAAACTTTAACAAAGCAAGAGAAATAAGATAAAAAAGTGTGCCCGAGTATACCCTCAACCAAGCGAACTCTAACCCAAGACAGTGGAAGACCATGGTACAGAGGCTATGGCACTACCAAAGATTAGAGAACAAAGGTTTGCTTTTGGAGTGTCCTCCTAGAAGATCTGATGTAGAAAAAATTTCGGAAGCCTTGAAACGTATGAGATGAAATTAATGAGTAAATAGAGAATAGGGCCACAGAATAAACGAAAGGAAAAGAATAAATAATACCAATTGTGTTCTTTATTTTCCATAATCGTTAGCTACTTGGGACTTAATTAAGACTGATTTCTTTGTTCTCAATTAAGCGGGTTAATGAAATTATACTGGATATCCGGACGTAACTGTCTAATTGCAGGTAATTACTCTTCTTAATGACCTCCTGCCATGCAAAGGTTAATGAAACTTAACAAACAAATAGTATACAATGACCCTGTTAATGACATCATTCCAGATTATTATCATTACCTTGATCTCCTGCTTTGTTGCAACTTGATACCAGGCCAACTTTTTCTCTTAAGGATCGTTTTTATTTCGGGAAAAAATATTCATTGCTAATTTTCCTGGAAGAAAAAAACTCATTTGAACATTCGTTATAACGTATTTTTTGCGATTGAACCCGAGACTGACAGAACGCTAAGCAGGGACGGTTCAATTAGGGTACCGTAATTCCAGAGAATATGAACTGCTTCTGCCCAAAGGAAAAAGAAAATTAGGCTTCAGAAACTGCCTGCATATTAAGGAGTAACCTTTACCTGAATGAAAAATTGTCCCCCAAAAAAATGTTCCTATTTTTTTTTTTTTTTTACTATTTTCGAATCTTTTTATCAAGAAGAAAAGACCATGATTAAAGTGGGATCTCAAGAGAGAGAGAGGAAAATCATTATCTTTTTAATAGGACTTATGAGTCACAGGATAATGGAGCCATCTTTTATCAAAAGTCATTGGTTTGGGTGCATTAAACAGGCTCGCTCTCTCTCTCTCTCTCTCTCTCTCTCTCTCTCTCTCTCTCTCTCTCTCTCTCTAAGTATAACAGTACTCTCATTAAAAAGAAATTTTTCTTTAGACAATCTGGATTAGGAGCATATATTACATAGACCTTTTTCTTGGAGCTGAGACACACATCACTGCACATGGCATCTACAATCCGAACAATACACAAACTTAAACACAGTTCAATTAGAATTCCCTCTCGGAGGAAGGCAGACGGAGAACCTTCAGCGCCCAGGAGGAAAATCATAATTAGATTTTAGAAACTTTCGGCATATTAGAAATTCCATTCCTTTCAGGAACCGGTTCCAATTCCGATCAATTCCGCCTGAATGAAATATCTCCCAAAAATACATTTTTCATTTAATTCTATTAGAATCTTTCTTTTGTTATAGAGTAGAAAAAGATCTTTTATCAAAGTGGGCTCTTAACAGGGGAAATAATTCTTTTCTGAATGTAAGTTTTGAGTAACAGAATAGGGTTATTTTTCGTTTGTCAGTCATTATTTTAGGGTATTTTAATAGAAGACTTTACTCTCTCTCTCTCTCTCTCTCTCTCTCTCTCTCTCTCTCTCTCTCTCTCTCTCGTACTGAGTAACAGAATATGGAGATTTTTTGTTTGTCAGTCATTAAATAGCTCTCTCTCTCTCTCTCTCTCTCTCTCTCTCTCTCTCTCTCTCGTACTGAGTAACAGAATGTGATTTTTCGTTTGTCAGTCATTAAATAGATGACTCTCTCTCTCTCTCTCTCTCTCTCTCTCTCTCTCTCTCTCTCTCGTGGACTAGAATATCAAAAAGTTACATAAATAGCACACTTAGGTATCAGGTTGGCTAAGGCATAAGCCACCCGCTAAGATACTACGGTTAAAGCGTTATTGGGTCCTTTGTCTAGCCAGACAGTACTAAATTGGATCCCTTTCTCTGGTTACGGTTTAATTCATCTTTGCCGACACATACACAGAGTAGTCTGGCCTATTCTTTACATTTTCTCCTCTTTCACTTAACAACACTGAAATTACCAACCAATGCTTCTTCACCCAAGGGGTTAACTACTGCACTGTAATTGTTCGGTGACCAATTTCCTCTTGGTGAAAGTAAAAGATACTCTTTAGCTATGATAAGCAGCTCTTCTAGGGAAATGACATGCCGAAAATAAACAATTGTTCTCTAGTCTTTGGTAGTGATATAGCCTCTGTACCATGGTCTTCCACTGTCTCTTGGGTTA
>NC_090744.1:121312291-121317291 GCF_036898095.1 Palaemon carinicauda | reverse complement strand
TAACTAAGGCAATGTCACTTTGCCCTCGCCTCTGCCATTCATGAGCAACCTTTAAACCTTTAAATACTAGGTTGCACAGGTAAATATATTAGAAAAAAATCCTTTGAGAATGTTCAGAGGATGAATCTAATTGCATTTTAAAGGACTTCAGTCGATTAGGATTTCACATAAGAGCTTTTCTTAGACTCCACATCCTAGAAATGCGTTTCTCAATAACTGAAGATCCTTATCTCTCTCTCTCTCTCTCTCTCTCTCTCTCTCTCTCTCTCTCTCTGGTTTAATTGAATTTCTGGGTAGACGCAGCCATTAGCCTCCCCAAGTAATTCCTCCAAGTGATTAATTGTTAGTTACCACTCAAACATGAAAATGAATTACGGAGAGGAGGATGATTAGGTATGACTGATATGTTTGGCGCATTTCATTCCCCCAATTTGTATGTGTCGTTTTGATAATAATAATAATAATAATAATAGTGCACTTTATTTCACCACTTTGTATGTGTCGCTTTGATAATAATATTAATAATAATAATAATAATAATAATAATAATATAATATAAATTATAATAATAATAATAATAATAATAATAATGATATTAATGATAGTAACAATACTAATAATAATAATAATAATGATAATAATAATAATAATAATAATAATAATAATAATAATAATAATAAGAGTAACAGTTAATTTTATTTCAACACTTTAGAAGTACCGTTTTCATAATAAAAGAGAAAATAATAATAATAAAAATGATATTGCATTCAATTTCACCACTTTATAAGTGTCGTTTTAATAACAGTAGTCATAATAATAACCAGGCAATAACTGCTTAGCAGGTTACTTATAGTTCCCCCATATTCCCCAATTCTTAGCTCACAAGGACGGTGAGGTTGTAGACACCACAAGAAACTATCGAGCTTGAGCGGGACTAGAACCCCTGTCTTGTAAATCGCCAGACAGGGACGTTTCCGATAGGCCACCGTAACCCATAATTGTTGCCCAAATTTTCTCCCAAATGACATGGAATTATCTATATTTTTTTGTAGTCTGTAAAAAAATATATCGGAGTGGCCTATATTATATGCGATATTGTGCATGAATTTAATAAATTCTAAACCAGGTTTGTGCTTGCTTAGTAAATCCAAAAGTAAATTCATTATATATGAGAGACATCTTTGATTTCTCCTTTAAAATAATTTTCGATTTTACTAGTGCTTCCATTAATTTCCATAAAACATTTTTTTTTTCGTAATTGAAAAAACATCAGTGATCGAGCTCAAAATAATGCCTCCATAAGTATTTGGAAATAATACTAAAAGTATTACCATTTTTTTTTTCATTTACATCTAGAAAATAGATAGGCTATATACCGTGATCACGGACTCTTTATCTTTACTGTTCAATCTATCAAGGAAGGTTGGGTCTCGCTCAAAACCGCTTATCAGAAGAAAAAGAATGATTTACGAAAGCTGAGCTTTCTTATTATCTGCAATACCTTGTCTCGCAGGATTTTTTTTTCTTCTTTTAGCGGGAGACATTACTCGCTTATGACTGATGTCTAACATTGACTCCAATACTTTAAGTCTCGCGGGAATTTATATATATTTTTTTTTTTTTTAGCCGGAGATTTTACTCGTCTATGACTGATGTCTAAAATTGATGGCTCGTAATTATTGTTCTCTATGGATGATAGATACGAATGATATAGAGATAAATATAGTTTCGACAAGCTATTCTGTAGATTCACTGTTATTGTGTTCGTTTTGTTCATTAGTTTATTCCCATATAGATAACCAACCGTATGTGATAAAAATTGCCGTGTTTGTTTTCAAAATAAATGCCCCAAAAACTTTCATTACCTTTACAATTTATAAATTACACAAAAAAAAAAAAAAGAAGTAACACCTAGTCTGTAGTTTTTTTTATTGTTTTACCTTTTAATTTACATAAAAATTGTCTTTAAAATACGACGCATTCTCATCCAATATATGTATGTATATATATATATATATATATATATATATATATATATATATGTATATATATATATGTGTGTGTGTATGCGTGTATGTGTGTATAAAACAACAACAAATGCAGCTGTTTCTAATCCCCAACAGAACAAAGGCCTCAGATATATTTTATACATGTCTGGGGTTTTGCCAGTTTTCATCACCATACTGGCCAACAGTGGATTGGTGATTGTGGGAGAATTTTGTCTGATCACTCACAGCAAACCAACCTAGTAAAGTGTACATGACTACTAGTACAGCTGATTATGGTGATACGCAAACCATTTCACCAAGATGATAATTTTGCCTCAATTCTATATGAAGTTCTCTCAAATGAGCTCCACGTTAGTCACCTAACTATCAGGTACACAACTCACACCTTAGCTCATCAGCGTTGAAAGGGGGTTGAATGAGTGTTTCATGAATTTATATTCTCACCCAGGAATCGAACCCTGATTCTTTCACTCAGGATGCGAATGTCAAAGAAAATTAAAGAAAATTTTTTTTCTACCTTCCATTCCTACCTGAACCAGATGTGAGAAACTTTTGCCGAAAACTTGAATTGTGTCGGAATCTAGATCATTGTAACAGGCCCAACGCAATATTTCTTAGTTTTTCTTATTTTCTACAATGTTAATGTTCCATTCTCCTTTATTTACTATTAACATCATATTTTCTGAATAAAGATATTGGGTCCATCGCATGGAAATACGTGCATCTTAAGATCAGTCTAAATCTGAATAAAATGTTCTTGGAAAGGATAAAATGTTCTTAGAAATAATCTTTCTTGGTTTCAAGAATGTTCCTAGTACAATTGAATAATTTTGGGATACAACTATTTCCTCCCAACAATTATCTCACTTTAATACAGAGTTCAAATTCAAAATGTTTATTGCAAGGTAATTGGTGGCCGATGTGGTACCGTCCCTGACTGGTGAACGTCAGAATGGGGTTCGAGTTCAACTCAAACTCGTTAGTTGCTTTGGTCGCGGCAACCTCACCATCCTTGTGAGCTAAGGATAAGGGGGGGGGGGAGCCTAGAGGTCTATCTGCTGAGTCATCAGCAGCCATTGCCTGGCAATCCTTGGTCCTAGATTGAGTGGAAAGGGGGCTTGGGCGCTGATATGTATATATGGTTAGTCTCTTGGGCAGGACGATAGGGCAATGACACAGTCTCTTGTCTCTGCCATTCCTGAGTGGCTTTTAAAGGGAACTCTGACAGATATAGTTGTTAGGTCGATCCAAAGAAGCCAGTACTTGTATAAGGTACTCTAAATTTGAAGTTATAACTGATTTCACGTCAACAAACACTGAGAATATTACTAAAAATAATGCTAGTATTAACAGTAAAATTTTATCCTCCGAATGTACAGTAGATATTGAATCTTGATTAGGACTCTGGTTCCAATAATGCACGGGTGAAAATTAAAGCAATTTGAGGTACTGGCTTAAAATTCTCTTCAAACTCGCACTACTAGTAATTGAGCTCTAGAACTCCATGACGCAAGTAATGCATTAGCAATTATTGTAGGGAGGGAAACCATGAATAATATCCCGAGAGAGAGAGAGAGAGAGAGAGAGAGAGAGAGAGAGAGAGAGAGAGAGAGAGAGAGAGAGAGAGAGAGTTACAAGGATGTTGGATGTTTCGAAGACTTTTTAGTCCATCCGCGGACACTCCATTTACTCTTGGATGGAGCGAATTAGTTTAAACGTTTAGAGTGTTTTTATTATCTTGACTAACTTATTCTTGAATTCGTTTACCGTGTTGCTGTTCACTATATCCGTTGGAAGTCTGCTCCATGTAATTACGATTTTGTATGTAAAGAAATTACCACAGTGAGTGGTCTTGTACCTAGAGAGAGAGAGAGAGAGAGAGGAGGAGAGAGAGAGAGAGAGAGAGAGAGAGAGAGAGAGAGAGAGAGAGAATTTTGTGCAAATGAAAATAGAGAATGAATCTCAATACTAGATCAACGAGAGAGAGAGAGAGAGAGAGAGAGAGAGAGAGAGAGAGAGAGAGAGAGAGAGAGAGAGAGGGATTAACCGGTGATGGGGTGTGGGACGGGGGTGGGTGGAGGGGGCTGGCCAGAAACATCGATCCCACAAAGAAGTGGGAAAAGATGTAGACAAAGAAGAAGAAGAAGAAGAATCAATTGTGGTTTTCTACTTTGCTACATATTATCAATCAATAAATTTAGTAAAACTCCAATCCCCTCCTTAAGTCTTATTTGATGTATTGCTTTGATGTGAATTTAATGTGTGATTTTTAAATTTCAGTGATAATATTCAAAACAATACTCTACTATTTTTTAAAGCATTGCCCTTCAATGGCATTGTCACTGTCCCTTGCCTCCAAGGCTGGCGTACGGTACGGTACGGTACGGAGTACGGTACGGTACGGTTGATATTTAGCCTCTACGTACGGTACGGAATTACGGTACAGTAATTTTACCAAGGTACGGTACGGTACGGTTCAGGTACGAAAAAACTGAGCAAATTCCGTACCGTACCTTACCTCTGGCTTGGATATCTATCACTACGCAATTACTGTTAATGCATATTTGGACACCAGCAATTGACTGGACTAAAAAAAAAATTTCACTTGTAGAATACTAAGGTATTTTATATTTCAGTTAGTAATATACTATGCATGTGTTAATTCCTTAATTAACATGTGACGTCTGTGTCTAATTCTTGAAGTAATACCAACAAAAGTTTGAAGCATCACAAATATAATCCTATATTGTGCTTCGGAAGTGTCTTCCCCCAGAAAAGCCCTATGCTTAACTATGAGCTATTGAGTGTGTCTGCTGCCAGTCTGCCACTACAAGTGCTGTTTACGTTGCTTCCACTGACACAGAACAGTTATAAAACTGGGAAGAGTCATTAAATCATGTCACAACAGCAGCTGATGGAGTCATTTCCATTAGATGTGCTGCTCATACGTTACAGCTATGTGTGCATGATATGATCAACGGAAATCAATCT
>NC_090744.1:121279791-121297291 GCF_036898095.1 Palaemon carinicauda | reverse complement strand
AAGTAAACGAAACATTTTATCGAAATAAATACACAATAGGAGGATTCTGACTCGGTAAGAAATACTGTATGAAGAAATTTTATCAATAAACAACTGTTTCGGAGCCTCGTGTCATTATAACTTTGAAGAGAAATAAAAGTTTTACGAACGTTTTAAGAAAGTTTTAGGAAAGTAAAGAAGATATTTTATCCGGCTATAAGAAAACTTTGTGTTTTCGTGTTTTGTTTTCTGAATGTGTGATAAAATATATACTTATCTGTATATACACAGACATGAACAATAGCACGACTGAAGTTTTTGTCATGCAGTGGACTAGAAGCGGCTGCGTTTGTTGTTGTGCATATACAGTATATAGTGTGTGTATGTAAGTATGTGTGTGTATATACATACATATATATATATATATATATATATTCATTTATATATATAAAATGCGTGTCCCTGCCTGTGTGATATATCTCTCTCTCTCTCTCTCTCTCTCTCTCTCTCTCTCTCTCTCATATATATATATATATATATATACAGTTCATTTATATGTATGTAGGTATATATATATATATATATATATATTATATATATATACACATATACAGACACACAATCTTGTTACGAAAGCATTATGTGTATCGACCAATCAGGTAACACTATAATTTCCATTTCTCTATTCATTTAAAAGTAAAATCTATCTTTGAGTTTGAATTAACATGAGGCGAGGCTATAAAACCCAATATCCTAGATTACAATTCAACCCACTCAGCTTTTGACAATCGAATGACGGCTCGAGTTCACCCAAATTAAACATTTCTCGTTGACTTCAATTGAATTCATCAGCCGGAAATGTCATCTTTCCCAATGATTTATTCATACATTGTCCTCATAAATGAATCGGTCATTCGATATATTTGGAATTTGCCTACGCTACTTTTCCAGTCGACTTAAATGCCGACATGTTTGTTTTATGAGCCTGGAATCGGAATGGGAACTGTTTTGGAATGGGAATGTAAACCGCTTAATGGTATTTTGTCATATCGTGAAATTGATGCTTTTATTTTCCTATTTTAGCATCGGTATATTTATCATAGTTTAGATGTAATGCTGCGTGCACCCTGTTATGTAAAATATTATAACAGTAGATGTCAGTATTTAAAAAATATTATAAGAGCAGATGTCAGTATTTCAAGACTATTATAACAACATATGTCATTATTCAAATAAATATTATAACAGCAGATGTCAGAATTTCCAAAATATTATAACACCAGATGTCATATATATATATATATATATATATAATTAGATGTCCGTATTTCAAAATTATTATGACATCAGATGTCATTATCTCCAAATTATTACAACAGTAGATGTCAGTATCCCAAAAATATTATAACACCAGATATCAGTATCGAAAAATTAATATAAAGGCAGATGTCAGTATCTGAAAATATAGTGTAAGAGCTGTTGTATAATGTGTATATCACTGTGCATCATATATATCCCCTTTATCATTTACCTATACGTGCACATTAACATCCGGTTACTATTACTGCTACATAAATCGTCTTTTGCATATTAATTGCCTAAGAGTTAGCCATCAAAATCAGCCTCATTAAGGGAGAATTATTAAGGAAATATTTTTCCAATAAGAGCGTCAAGTATGTAGGTTGGGTAGTCTGTTAAGGTTGATTGCACCATAGGATAAAAAGGCTGTGGGTCATGCAATGGCATCCCAGTAGATTGTTGAGAAGTTGAGGGGTATATAATGGTTGAAGGAAAACCAAAATCCACCTCATTAAGGGGGAGATGCTTGGGTGCAGCTGGACATATACATAAAGTATACATATAATGATTATTTTACACATTTAGCCTAGACGTGTTTTTCATATTCCTATAAGCCACATATTATATTCCACCTAATATCTGGATTCTCTCTACCTCGTGACCAGACCCAAGGTATCAACTCAAAGATAATAGCTTCTGGTCAACCGGAGAATCGAACACGGGCCCAAGAAATTGAGGTTCCAGTGACTTTGCAACTCAGCCACAAAATTGCTAAGTTTCTTGGGCTCAGGTTTGATTTCCCGGCCAACTATCAGCTATTATCTTTGAGTTGATTCCGAGGTAGAGAGAATCTGGATATTAGGGGGAGTATAATACTGTATATGGTTTATATGAATATACATATACATTCCTTGCTCTAGAAAAGTGCATTATGTCACGTACTGCACGGCAATTAACCAAATAGCCAGTGTAGGAAGAGAAGGTGGGCGGGGCTACACACAGGAACTCGCCCCGCAGTAAATGTATGCAAAGACACACTTCTTCAGAGCGAGGTGTGCCACGAATTTCGATATCCAACTGTACGTAAGTCGAGTAATAAATTTAAGTGGGGCCCCATCATGGTAAAAATGACTGTAATGACATTACATTGATGGCATTACAATAGATTGCTGAAAACCTGAAGGATAATACATAATGAAACAATTCTCTGTTAGGAAATTCTAAGTATAAAGTCAATATAAACAAGTCATTAATACATGAAGCAAAAAAAATATGAGCTTATCATTTTGAAATGTAAATAAATCAGCAGATTAAAATTTAGCAAAGAGGTTGTTTGTACTCGGGGTAAACTTCATCTAAAATCAAAATATTTGGAAAATTAATAAGCATAAGCAATTATAACAAGAAAAACTTACAACAGTCTTCTTAAAAAGCGAATTCCCATTTTTAGAAAAAAATAAGAAGTATTCTGACAAAGATCAGGAAAGCTATTTCTTATCGACATCGTTTGAAGAGCCACTAATTCATTATCAATGAGGCCCTTTGTACTCGGAGACAGGCGCTCTAAGTATTTTTCCGAACTCGTGTTAAAAAGCAAAATTGAGGCGATGAATCTCTCTCTCTCTCTCTCTCTCTCTCTCTCTCTCTCTCTCTCTCTCTCTTAAGTCTAAACATTTAACGGTTAAAAGTTCTCCATCTTAAGTGAAGGAAACATTTTATCGTAATAAACAGACAATACGAGGATTCTGATTCGGGATCAAATATTGAATGAAGAATTTTTATTAATAAACAACAGTTCAGTGGCCTCGTGCCATCATAAATTTAGCTGGACAATACCCTATAAATCAGTTTACTTGATCTTTTTGTCTCTGCATCCACTACTTTTAGTATATTAGATCTTTTTGTCTCTGCATCTGCTACTTTTCTCAATTTACTTAATCTTTGTGTCTCTTGGTCTGCTATTTTTCAGTTTACTTGTTCTTTGCGTCATTTGATCTGCTACTTTTTCTCAGTTAACTTGATCTTTGTGGCTATAGATCTGCTACTTTTTTTTTCAGTTAGCTTAATCTTTTAGATGCTTGCATCTGCTACTTTTCTCAGTTTACTAGATCTGTCTGTCTTTTGACCTGCTACTTTTCATTTCACTTGATCTTTGTGGTTCTGCATCTGTTACTTTTCGTTTCGCTTATGAACAAATTCTCAGAGTTTGTCATTTACCAGAGAATTATGTCCTTGTATCAATGCGTCTGCCACTTTGCTGAATTAATTCGTTTCAAAGGTTTTAAAGGCCGCTTATGAATGGCAGAGGCATGGGAAAGTGACATATTGCCCTATCACGCAGGACAATTCCCTAGAGACTGACCATATATCCTATGATCAGCACCCAAGCCCCCTGTGCCCCCAAGCTAGGACCAATGAGGGCCAGGCAATGGCTGCTGATGAGTCATCAGATAGAGCTATAGGTTCCCCCCCCCCCCCACAACCCCCACCCCCAACCTTAGCTCACAAGGATGGTGAAGTTGCAGTAATCAAAGAAACTAACGAGTTTGAGCAGGACTAGAATCCCAGTCTGGCGATCACCAGGCAAGGACATTACCAAAAGGACACGACAAGAGGTGCAAGAGCTTCCGAGTCTTTTGCTTTGCCAGTCTTTTTAATCCATTTACTTTATCTTTATCTTCGACTTATGTTTAAGCGCAAGCTACTATTCTTCTACTTACGCTTAAGCGTGAGCTACTATTCTACTTACGCTTAAGCGCAAGCTACTAACTCTATTTTTTTTTTTTTTTTTGCTAACCTTACCGGTCTACTAATCGATTTCCATTTCTTTTATCCTGCCTTCCAGACCATCAAACCAGGGAATGGCTTACCTTTGCCCCAATTTCCATTTCTTTTCACAGAGACCAGACTTTTATTGCTCAACACCATGTCATCAGTTCTTAACTTTGGGTCTCTGTGTCTTTATTCAGTTTCCCAGGGAAAGAAGCTCTTTTTCTGAAACTCTTTACTTTCAATGAATCTTTCTTTTGCTCATTTTACCTATACATTTTTTTTCTTTTCCTTTTTATTTCATATTCAAGTGAAATCTGGTTCGGGAAATTTCATCCAAGGCGGAATTTTTATTTAGATATCAGGCATTTTTTTTTTTATCTTTTATCATGAAATACACATGTACAATCTTACAATGTTTAGCATATATACATCGTAGTGTACTAGGTATTTTGGCCTAGTAATATTAATTATATATGGTTAGTATACATATATATATATATATATCTATATATATATATGTTATATATATACATATATATATACACAGTATACACACACATACATATATATATATATATATATATATATATATATATATATATATATATATATATGGTATAATTTGATTGTCTCACAATATATAAACATTAATGCATACAAATTTTTCCCGGGAAGGTGAACCATACAAACTATTTTTTGTGATTTAATTTCCACATACAGATATATAAATAACACATTTTGTACCACAATTCTCTTTAAATACCGATCAATGAGACTTGTGATTGCACTGCCATATCAATGACAATTTAATAATGAAAATCACAATAAATCACAAAGTGCGTTCTCTCTAATTCATCTAAAGTTTGTGACCAAATTAAGATGACATTATTTAAAAATTCCAACTGACATATGAAGACCAATATTTTATTGAAAGAAACATTCACTATAAGAGAGAAAAAACACAATACGATGAGATAAATAACTATATTCTTCATGGCATAAACACAAGCTACTTTCAAGAAAAAAAAATAAAATATATATATACATATATATATATATATATATATATATATATATATATATATATATATATTCTTTTCTCGAAAGTAGCTTGTGTTTATGCATGAAGAATATGTTATTTATCATCATCGTATTGTGTTTTTCTCTCTTATAGTGAATGTTTCTTTCATTGAAATTCTGGTCTTTATATCAGTCGGAAATATATATATATATATAGTATATATATATATATATATATATATATTATATATATATATATATATATATATATATAGTGATCAATCCATTTTCAATTTCAGGAATAGACCTTCGCATTACGACTAAAAAAAAATAAAAATAAGAAAAACAACTATAACATGATATCCATTAGGGAATTAAATGAGGACTGCATTGTTAAAATTTTCAAATAGACTAAAATGATTTAGACTTTAAATCACCTAAACAATATCTTTATTTGTTGAATTGGTGTTTATATACGACATTAAACATCTTTCTTCAATTTCACTTTAAAAAAGTAGCCGTTGTTACGATTACCGTTCAAAATTTGATATCTCAAAATACCGGATATCACTCAACAGTTCGAAATGGAATTATGATTTCATTTTGAAAAGGTGAAAATTCCTTATCGATAAACGTAACACTTATGAAACACGTTCATAAGTAAATAACTTCGCACGTTTTAAAATTATTTTATGTGTTTTAAGATAATCGTAATGGTTTAAGTTAATTGGAGTTTAATAATCAATTTTTTTTACGTTCATAAGTAAATGCTTTTCTATATTGCTTTAAAATATCTTATGTGTTTTAAGATAATCCTAATGGTTTTAGGTAACTGGAAGGTTAATAATTAAAATTATTTCATTACGTTTACAGCGAAATGAATAAAAAATATGAAAATATCACTACCAAATTGAGAATCGCCAACACAGCAGATCTAGTGATGCAATATATTGATGCCATGGATTGATATTCAAAGTCCAAATATATGATTTTTTTTCAGTGTAATAAAACAAATATTGAAACCCATTAACTCTCAATCAATAATAATAATCACAGAGGGATTTATTGCTTTTAAGATAAACGTAATGGTTTTAGAAAATTGGAGGTTAATCATTTAATATTTTTATTACGTTTACAGCGAAGCCAATAAAAAAATATGAAATTATTACAACCAAAAACGCCATCAACATCGGTGTTTAGATTTTATTTTTCTATCTTTTATATGAAATACACATTTACAATCTTGGAATTTATAACATTTATACATCATTGTATATTTACATGAATAAATTTGTATTTTCCATATACTGTATTTACAATTGAATTTTAACTATTTATCTGAATAGATTTTTTAATAAAAAAAATATATTGACTCGTGAATTACTTTTTCCAATAGAAATTTTAAATCCTTTATTATTTACATTAAACGTATTTATCATACTGCTTTTAAATATACCTAAGTAATTGCAGGTGAGATAGTTTGTATACGTAACTGTCTAACGATTGTTATTCTCCTTAGTAAGTATTCATATAACTGTTAAGCTAATTATTGCTGTAATAGTTCTTAACTTCTATTGCTGTTAACTATCATAACCATTGTTTACTTCCTGTATTATACTATTCTCAGTATTCAGTACTGAACTGTGTCTTGTACCGTGAGTTTTGGATAATAAATGTCTGAAAGGAACCGCTGTGTTTGTCAAACCATGAAAAATTCTTTTCTTTCCAAATCTTTTCAAAATGCATATAAACTGTTAGATCACTTGCATTGCAATGCAATATCATTAATGTGAAAAGAGAAATGCAGTTGCATTGGTGGAATGAGGCTCAGCGCGCATTGCAAATCCCGGTAATTAGGAAAGGTGATTTCTGTAGTAAACTCGGCTTAACTAACTCAAGTTCAGATAGGATTTAAATCGGTGAATGTTGAATTTTAATCAACAGGGAGGGTTATCGTTGTTTTTTTTATAACATTGTCATTGTATGCATGTATGAAAGTCTGTATTTTCTATGAATGAAAGTATGTAATTATACAATATATAAGTAAATAACTGTCCATGTTTGAAAGTATGAACGTACATATTAGTAAATAACTTACTATGAATGAAAGTGTGAAAGTATATATCAGTACATAACTTTCTATGTATGAAAGTATTTATGTTATAAAAGTAAATAACTGTTTATACATGAAAGAATGAATGTATACATACGTAGAAACTTAATACGTACGAAAGTAAGTATTAATATATACGTAAATATCTTCTATGGATGGAAGTATATATAAGTGCATAATTTTATATGTATGAAAATATGTATTTATATATACGTAAATAAATGTTTTGTATGAAAGTATGCATGTATATATAAGAAAATAAATTTCTATGTATGAACGTATGTATGTATATATATGTCATGGGTAGATGCAATATTATTGAAGGAATATATCCCCATGAGAGATTAGTTCACCAAATGTTCAGCTGGGCACCACAAGGAACTAGAAGAGTTGGAAGACCCAGTCCTACATGGATGAGGACTATGAAGCGCGAAATAGGAGATGATGACTGGAGAAGAATTGATTTAAAAGCTTAAGATAAGACGACTGGCGAAATCTAACCGAGGCCCTTTGCGTCAATAGGCGTGGGAGGAGATGATGATGATGCAATTATCAAAATAGAAAACATTTATTCCCAGTTAATTCAGTGTTTGCATACTCGATGTCTGTGTTTGAAAAGAGAGAGAGAGAGAGAGAGAGAAGAGAGAGAGAGAGAGAGAGAGAGAGAGAGAGAGAGAGAGAGAGAGAGAGAGAGAGAGAGAATTCATCGGCGTCCTTATCTCCTCGGAAAATAACCAGAAAACAGGAAACTCTCCAAACCTGACATTCGTTCGTTCCAGGAATGTGACCCAGCTGATATCCTGGAACAAGGGTTAAAAGAATACCGGGTTAGCCCACTTCTGACCAAATAAGAACAATCTCGCGCATCTCGCTGAGCGGCTGCATTGGTTAGGATTCAGATCAAGAAGTGTCATCAGTCTGTATTTGACTCTACTCGGGAGAACAACAAGAACTCAAGCTCTCCTTAACCATCCGGTCTTCATCCACCTGGTAATCTCTGGATAAATCCTCGTTAATCCTCTGGGTCCTGAGGAGTCCCATGGCTACTTGCTTCGTGTATGGCTGTAGATCAAGTCAAAGGAGAAAGGAAGACCAATATGTAAAATCTCTCTCTCTCTCCTCTCTCTCCTCTCTCTCGTCTCTCTCTCATCCTCTCTCTCCTCTCTCTCTCTCTCATTTCTTATATGATTCCTTTTGTAAATCTACCAAAAGTTGTTTCCCCTATTTGTACAGTGTCTCATGATTTTTTATGATAAGAATCTTGAACAGAAAAATTCTCCTGTGAGAGAAGTCAAAAGCAAAAATATGGAAAAATAGAGAAATAGTAAATTTCCAAATAAAAGCTTGAATATTTTTTTTTTGTATTTTCATTAAGAAAGTATAAATTTTAAACAGAATTCTCTTATCTCCTTAACCAAAAAATAAATAAAAACAAAGAAAAAACTGAAATTCTAGTCTTCAAATAATAAAGTACTTGAAGATCAAGGTAAAAGTTATCTTCCTCGGTCACGAAAGAAAGAAAAGTGTGCTATGGGGGAAACACCTACGATAGTGACCCTAAAACTTGTTTTCCTCGTTTTCTTCTACAGTCACTATCCATTGACGTCACGAAGGTGCGCAGTAACTCAGAGACGGTCTAACCCGGTATTCTTTTAACCCCTGCCTGGAACCTCTGGAACCACTCGTCGCTCTCTTCCGAATGGCACGCCATTGCAATTGGATAAGAGGATGGTTTGGGATTCTTAAGTAGGAGATTCAGGATGAATAGGGTTAAATCTTATGATTCACAAAAGTAGAAGTAAGGGAAAGAATCAGTGATTCGTAGAACTGCGATTTTGTTATTAGCATCGTAAAAAAGGAAAATTAGTTGAAGTTAATCATCATCATTAATATGTGTGTGTATATATATATATATATATATATATATATATATATATATATATGTGTGTGTGTGTGTGTGTTACCTTTCCTAAACGGTCTTGAATTTTATAGACATTCATTCTATTTTGTTTATATTATATTAGCGTTATTATTATTACTACTAACTAAACTACAAAACTACTTGGAAAAGTAGGATGTAATAAACCCAAGGGCTCAAACAGGGCAAACGTAGCTCAGTGAAAAAAGAGGAATAAGGAAATAAATAAATTACAAGAGAAGTAATGAACAATTTAATATATTTACACACACATATATATATATATATATATATATATATATATATATATACACATATATATATATATGAACAGTAACAACATTAAAATATTTGTTGCAAGTTTGAACTTTTGATCTTTATGGAATCATACCTTAACTTCTTCATAAAATTTAATTTTCCTAGTAGTGTATTAAACGATAAAAAACGTTAGTTTCGACTTATATCAGAAATGAAGTTAAATCTTCAAAGTTATTTATATTTGCCAAAAAAAAAAAAAATACGGAGCATGCTGAGTTTAATTAATTTAAATAAACTTTATAAAACATAAATATGTAATACTATATACTGTTTCTTTGTGAACTATCTTGATTTTTTTTAATAAAAAAAAAGGGGGGGGTTACTTCTATTTCATTTTACTGACGTTCTTTAAAAAGTAATAATTCCCTGGAAAATCTCTAGACCAATAATTAGAACCTCAGTAAATACAAATAAGATTATATAGGTTGTACACTGGCCAAGGAAACAGTCACCCGTTGATATACTATCGCTCGAAAGTTATTGCGTCATTTAGTGTCAATTACATTGGATCCCTCTTTGCCTACACATATACATAATAGACAGGATTATTCTTTACACATTCCACTCTTTCCTCATACACCTGAGATAACCGAAAAATTCTTCACTAGAGGGGTTTACTGTTGCACTGTTAATGTACAGTGGCCACTTTCCTCTTGGTAAAGGTACAAGAGACTCTTTAGCTATGGTAAGGCAGCACTGTTAGAAGAAGGACGCCACAAAATCAAACCAGTTTTCTCTAGTCTTGGGTAGTGCCATAGCTTCTGTATCATGAGTTTTTCTTGATTGAGAGTACACTCCTTATTTCCTTTCCTCATTGCTCACTTCCCTCTTGGAGCCCTTGGGCTTATAGCATCCTACTTTCCCAATTAGGGTTATAGCTTATAAAGTAGTAGTAATAATAATAATAATAATGAATTATGGTGATACATCATCATCACCATCATCTCATCCTACGCCCTCAGTTATATTTCGCCAGTCGTCTCTATCTTGAGCTTTTAATTCAATACTTGTCCATTTACCACCACCTACTTCACGCTTCATAGTTCTCAGCCACGTGGGTCTGGATCTTCCAACCCTTCTCGTACCTAAATAGCAAAAACGTAACACAATAAAATTGTCAAGGAATTAACCTATAGACTGCGCAATCTGGTTGCATCAGGTATCTGAATCCTTCAAATGAGGTCATTAAGCCAGAGACCGACAATGGAATAACGTAAGTGCAATCCTTCTAATTGGGTTTGATAATCTAGCTTATCTCAAAACAATCAAATAACCATTCAGGCTCTAAGCATTCCTCTATAATGATCAATTACGGAAATAAATTACATTATCTAATCAGTACAATAGCTACATTCTGTAATTACATGTACGGATTATTTTTCTACATATGGCTTTCCCCACAATAATGCTACTGTTATGATATTTATCATATTATTTCCGTGAAAACACTGTTTATGTATACAAACAGAGTACTATGGCTATTTACAATAATGCATTATTGAGAAAGGCTATTGTCAATAAGTCTCTAGAAACATTAAGAGCTTAGCCTTACGTCTATATACATAGGTGGAGGCACTCATGATGTTTGAAGAGGGTTCTTACCGGTTTTTACTGTCTTACATAAATTTTCTTAATGTCCTGACTCAATCATTTTTATTATGTTGAAATAACAGTTACCAGGTAATGTGTCATTAACTCATTTGTTATTCTATACAGGAATGTGGTGGCCGATGTGGTATATGTAAAAATGGTCAGTCTTTACGGAATTGTCCTGTTTGATAGGGCAATGTCACTGCCCTTGCCTCTGCTATTCATGAGAGCCCTTTAAACCTTAAACGAATATAATTGTTTTGTTTTTAAGAACCTTTCCACCTGTTATTCCATTTTCAACCATTCTTTCCACACACACAAAAAAAAAAAAATAAAAATAGAAAATAAGAAATTAAAGATTAAATCTCTGATCAAATCTCAGTAAAAGATATTTTACGTTCAAACCATCATCCCAAAAATATTAAAAGATAAAAATGAAACGTTCTGTTTTATTGCTCGAAACTTTATGAATAAACGAAAACGTTCAAATGTCAATATGGAGATAAATAAAACACCCGGTGCATATTTGATTGGATATTTATATTGTAAGCCATTTGGCTCTATTTTCCATAAAAATAGGAACGATTTTACTATTCCTGAAATGTTTTTAGATACGGATGATTTTTAGGGTATTAATAGTCGGTGGAAATATGCGTTTTATGAGCTTACTTGATCTATCAAAGGAGTTACAGTCTTACTTCTCAGTTTGTTTGAGTTACATAGTTTTACCTTTTAGTGTTGAGTTACAGAGTTTTACCTTTCAGTGTTTGAGTTACAGAGTTTTCCTTATTAGTTTGCTTGAGTGGTTTGAGTAACGTAGTTTTACTTCTGGGTTTGGTTTGAGGTACGGAGTTTTATTTCTTTATTTGTTTGAGTTACGGATTAAAACTCCTCGTAATGTTTGAGTTACGGATTAAAACTCCTCGTAATGTTTGAGTAACGGAGTTTTAATTCTTAGTTTGCTTGAGTTATGGAGTTTTACTTCTTGGTTTGTTTGAGTTACGGAGTTTTATTTCTAGTATGTTTAGTTACTGAGTTTTAGTTTTAAATTTATTCAGTTACGGAATTTTACTTCTTAGTTTGTTTTGAGGTACGGATTAATACTCCTTGTAATATTTGTTTTACGGAGTTTTACTGCTTATTATGTTTGAGTTCATATTAAAAAAAAAGAAAAAAAAAAGTAGTAGCAATTTCCCGGAAAATGTCATCTTTTGATAAACCAGTCTTCAATGTACTTTTTGTACAGATAAACCCAATTGACTGGTATGGGCTTTTAGCGGAGATTTTCCAATTACAGGGGATCATAAGGACAAAATAATCCTATTTTAGGATTATTATTAAACCTAACCTCAAAACAGAAAGATATATATATATATATATATATATATATATATATATATATATGTATATATATATATATATATACATACATACATACATATATATATACACACATATATATACATACATAATATATATATTCTCCACTGCGTATTTTTGTGGGCGAATTTTACGCTTTTGGCATTTTTAGTTATCGTCTCTTGTACTTTGCATAATTTAGCATAATTATAACTTAAAATTTGTGAATATATAAACTAGCAGACAAATAAATACGACCAACATAAGTGCAGAAAACTTTTATTTATTAATTCCATAATATATATAAAAGAATCTTCCTCACAAAAACATAGAGAATGGTGTTACTGTATATGAAATATTTTCCCTGGTATTTTGAAGAAACAGGAAATTAATAAGGACCCAGGTCAAAAAATAGTTGTGCATGGAACCAGACGCTTTTGCTTAAACATATGGGCTTTTTAAACATTCTCACAAATACACATACGCCTAAACATAAACATACCTATACCTACACATATCTCTACACATACGCAAACACATACGCATTTATATTCACCTACACCTACACCTATAAATACAAATACAAATAATATTATTATTATTATTGTTATTATTATTATTATTATTATTATTATTATTATTATTATTATTATTATTGATGTTGTTGTAAATATATAAACGAGAAGACAAATAAACATATGGGTTTTTTAAACAATCCCACAAATTGCTTTTATTAAAAAATATGGAATATGAAATGTAGACGTTTTGAAAAGATCTTTTAGTAATCAACCAATCGTTTTAATATTTCAAAAATATGAATCATGAAATGTAGACGTTTGAAAAGGCCTTTATTTTTTAGCAATCAAACAAATCGGTTTCATGTTCAATAAATATGGACTTTGAAATGTAGAAGTTGTAAAAGGACTTTATAGCAACCAACCAAATTGTTTTCATTAAAACATGGAATATGAAATGTAATTGTTTTTAAAAGGAATTTTTAGCATCAACCAAATTGTTTTCATTAAAACATATGGAATATGAAATGTCGACGTTTTAAAAGGAATTTTACACGATTACAAAAATTGTTTTCATAAAAAAAATGTAGAATATGAAATGTAGACGTTTTAAAAAAAAAATTGTTTTAAACAATCACAAAAATCATCTTTCATTAGAAAATATAGAATATGAAATGTAGACGGTTTGAAAGAACTTTTTTAGCAATCAAGCAAATCGTTTTCATAAAAAAAATAGAATATGAAATATACAGTAGACGTTTTAAAAGGATTTTTTAAGTCAAAGAAATCGTTTTCATTAAAAAATAAAAAATAAAATAAAAAAAAAATATGGACCATGAAATGTAGGTGTTTTAAAAGGACTTTTTAGCAATCAAAAAATCGTTTTCATTAATATATATATATATATATATATATATATATATATATAATATATATATATATATATATATATATATTATATATATATATATATATATATATATATATATATATATATCATTAAATATAGACGTTTTTCTAATCCAAAATGTAATAATCGGAATTTCCAAAATGCATTCAAAAAGTTAAACCTAATAGTTTGCTCTTATTAGAAAGCAATTCTCTGGTTATAACCGTCGACGTAATAACTAGATTCAACTTTGGTTAACTGTTTCACTGGGAGATGCAAACTTAGAAGGGGAAGTGTTAATCATGGCTGTTCTAACATCTCTCCCTGCACATCGGATATTTGCGGTGAAGTGTTACTGGAAATATATTGCAATTAAAGTTGATTCTAATTAATTGTGGTAAAGACTTTCAAAATGATGTTAAACATTTTCTTTTAAGTGAGGGACGAGGACATGTCGACTGAAGCTGATTTATGATTTTTTTTCTTTATCTCTTCCTCCCCTTTTCTCCTCTCTCTCCTCCACCACCTCCTCCTCATCCTTCTCCTCTCCTCTACATCATCCTACACCACCACTCTTCCTTCTCCTCCACCACCACCTCTCTTCCTCCACCACCTCCTTCTCCTCCTACATCATCCTCCACCACCATCTTCTACTCCACCACCACCTCTTCCTTCTCCTCCACCACCACCTTCCTCTCCTCCACCACCTCCTCCTCATCCTTCTCCTCCTCCTCTACATCATCCTCCACCACCATCTTCTACTCCACCACCACCTCTTCCTTCTCCTCACCACCTCTCTCCTCACCACCTCCTCCTCCTCCACCACCTCCTCCTCATCTTCTCTCCTCCACCACCTCCTCCTCATCCTTCTCCTCCTCCTCTACATCATCCTCCACCACCATCTTCTACTCCACCACCACCTCCTCCTCATCCTTCTCCTCTCCACCACCTCCTCCTCATCCTTCTCCTCCTCCTCTACATCCTCCTCCACCACCATCTTCTACTCCACCACCACCTCTTCCTTCTCCTCCACCACCTTCTCTTCCTCCACCACCTCCTCCTCCTCCACCACCTCCTCCTCATCCTTCTCCTCATCCACCACCTCCTCCTCATCCTTCTCCTCCTCCTCTACATCATCCTCCACCACCATCTTCTACTCCACCACCACCTCTTCCTTCTCCTCCACCACCTCTCTCTTCCTCCACCACCTCCTCCTCCTCCACCACCTCCTCCTCATCCTTCTCCTCATCCACCACCTCCTCCTCATCCTTCTCCTCCTCCTCTACATCATCCTCCACCACCACCTTCTCTTCCTCACCACTCTCCTCCTCCTCCACCACCTCCTCCTCATCCTTCTCCTCCATCCACCACCTCCTCCTCATCCTTCTCCTCCTCCTCTACATCATCCTCCACCACCATCTTCTACTCCACCACCACCTCCTCCTCATCCTTCTCCTCCTCCACCACCTCCTCCTCATCCTTCTCCTCCTCCTCTACATCATCCTCCACCACCATCCTTCTCCTCCACCACCACCTCCTTCCTTCTCCTCCTCCACCACCTCTCTCCTCCACCACCTCTTCCTCCTCCACCACCTCCTCCTCATCCTTCTCCTCCACCACCACCTCCTCCTCATCCTTCTCCTCCTCCTCTACATCATCCTCCACCACCACCTCTTCCTTCTCCTCCACCACCACCTTCTCTTCCTCCACCACCTCCTCCTCCTCCACCACCTCCTCCTCCACCACCATCTTCTACTCCACCACCACCTCTTCCTTCTCCTCCACCACCACCTTCTCTCCTCCACCACCTCCTCCTCCACCACCATCTTCTACTCCACCACCACCTCTTCCTTCTCCTCCACCACCACCTTCCTCTCCTCCACCACCTCCTCCTCATCCTTCTCCTCCTCCTCTACATCATCCTCCACCACCATCTTCTACTCCACCACCACCTCTTCCTTCTCCTCCACCACCACCTTCTCTTCCTCCACCACCTCCTCCTCCTCCACCACCTCCTCCTCATCCTTCTCCTCCTCCTCTACATCATCCTCCACCACCATCTTTTACTCCACCACCACCTCATCCTTCTCCTCCTCCACCACCTCCTCCTCATCCTTCTCCTCCTCCTCTACATCATCCTCCACCACCATCTTTTACTCCACCACCACCTCTTCCTTCTCCTCCACCACCACCTTCTCTTCCTCCACCACCTCCTCCTCCTCCACCACCTCCTCCTCATCCTTCTCCTCCTCCTCTACATCATCCTCCACCACCATCTTTTACTCCACCACCACCTCTTCCTTCTCCTCCACCACCACCTTCTCTTCCTCCACCACCTCCTCCTCCTCCACCACCTCCTCCTCCACCACCATCTTCTACTCCACCACCACCTCTTCCTTCTCCTCCACCACCACCTTCCTCTCCTCCACCACCATCCTCCTCCTCCACATCATCCTCCACCACCTCCTCCTCTACATCATCCTCCACCACCATCTTCTACTCCACCACCACCTCTTCCTTCTCCTCCACCACCACCTTCCTCTCCTCCACCACCTCCTCCTCATCCTCTCCTCCTCCTCTACATCATCCTCCACCACCACCTTCTCTCCTCCACCACCCTCCTCCTCCTCCACCACCTCCTCCTCATCCTTCTCCTCCTCCTCTACATCATCCTCACCTCCATCTCTTCTTCTCCTCCACCACCACCTTCTCTCCTCCACCACCTCATCCTCCTCCTCCACCATCTCCTCCACCACCTCCTCCTCTACATCATCCTCCACCACCATCTTCTACTCCACCACCACCTCTTCTTCTCCTCCACCACCACCTTCCTCTCCTCCACCACCTCCTCCTCATCCTTCTCCTCCTCCTCTACATCATCCTCCACCACCATCTTCTACTCCACCACCACCTCTTCCTCTCCTCCACCACCACCTTCCTCTCCTCCACCACCTCCTCCTCATCCTTCTCCTCCTCCTCTACATCATCCTCACTCCACCACCACCTTCTCTCCTCCACCACCTCCCTCCTCCTCCTCCACATCATCCTCCACCACCATCTTCTACTCCACCACCACCTCTTCCTTCTCCTCCACCACCACCTTCCTCTCCTCCACCACCTCCTCCTCATCCTTCTCCTCCTCCTCTACATCATCCTACACCACCATCTCTTCCTTCTCCTCCACCACCACCTTCTCTTCCTCCACCACCTCCTCCTCCTCCTCCACATCATCCTCACCACCATCTTCTACTCCACCACCACCTCTTCCTTCTCCTCCACCACCACCTTCCTCTCCTCCACCACCTCCTCCTCATCCTTCTCCTCCTCCTCTACATCATCCTACACCACCATCTCTTCCTTCTCCTCCACCACCACCTTCTCTTCCTCCACCACCTCCTCCTCCTCCTCCTCCACATCATCCTCCACCACCATCTTCTACTCCACCACCACCTCTTCCTTCTCCTCCACCACCACCTTCCTCTCCTCCACCACCTCCTCCTCATCCTTCTCCTCCTCCTCTACATCATCCTACACCACCATCTCTTCCTTCTCCTCCACCACCACCTTCTCTTCCTCCACCACCTCCTCCTCCTCCTCCACATCATCCTCCACCACCATCTTCTACTCCACCACCACCTCTTCCTTCTCCTCCACCACCACCTTCCTCTCCTCCACCACCTCTCCTCATCCTTCTCCTCCTCCTCTACATCATCCTACACCACCATCTC
>NC_090744.1:121268702-121279291 GCF_036898095.1 Palaemon carinicauda | reverse complement strand
GGCCTCAGATATATATTTATACATGTCTCAGGTTTTGCCGGTTTTCATCACCACGCACGCCAGTGCAGATTGGTGATGGTGGGAGACTTATAGCCGATCACTCACAGCAAATCAACCTGGTATGGGTGTCCATGACTAGTACCGTTTTGTTGTGCATGGTGATGCACAAACCATTTCACCACGATAATTACTTTGCCTCAATTCTACATGATGTTTGTGTGAATTACTCCACATTTGTCGCCTAACTATCAGGTACGCCAACTCACAGCTTAGATCATCATAGTTGTAACCCGTTGAGATACTACCACTAGAGTTAAGAGGTTCTTTGACTGACCAGACTGTACTACATTGGATCCTTCTCTCTGGTTATGGTTCACTGTCCCATTGCCTACACATACACCGAATAGTCTGACCTATTCTTTATAGATTTTCCTCTGTCCTCATACACTTAACAAAACTGAGATTACCAAACAATTCTTCTTCACCCAAGGGGTTAACTACTGCACTGTAATCGTTCAGTGGCTACCTTCCTCTTGGTAAGGGTAGAAGAGACTCTTAAGCTATGGTAAGCAGCTCTTCTGGGAAGGACACTCCAAAATCCAACCATTGTTTTCTAGTCTTGGGTAGTGCCATAGCCTCTGTACCATGGTCTTCCACTGTCTTGGTTTAGAGTTCTCTTGCCTGAGGGTACACTCGGGCACACTATTCTATTTAATTTCTCTACTTGTTTTGTTAAAGTTTTTAAAGTTTATATAGGAAATATTTATTGTAATGTTGTTACTGTTCTTAAAATGTTTTATTTTTTCCTTGTTTCCTTTCCTCACTGGGATATTTTCCCTGTCGGGGCCTCTGGGCTTAAGCATCTTGCTTTTCAAACTAGGGTTGTAGCTTAGCAAATAATAATAATAATAATAATAATAACAACAACAATAATTATAATAATAATAATAATAATAACAATAATAATAATAATGATAACAATAATAATAATAATGTTAATGATAACAATAATAATAATTATAATAATAATGATAACAATAATAATAATAATAATAATAATAAAAACAGTAATAATAATATCAATAATAATAATATAATAATAATAATAATAATAATAATAATAATAATAATAATAATAATAACGGGGCTGACTGAAATTTATATTCCCACCCAGTAATTTAACTCGGTTCTTTCACTCAGTGTGCGAATGGTAAAGAAAATGAGAACAAAAGGTCCCTTCCACGCTCTATCCATAACTGTACCAGAAATGAATAACCTGGGTAGAAAACTTAATACTTATATTGTGTCTGTATCCACAATAGACAATTGAAGCAGGCCCAAGAAAAGCAGATTCAACTATCCAGTTACGTTGAGTGATTAATATCTATTTTACAACAATCTCTATTTTCTGTGTATTAGAGCATCTTACCCTAACGTCATATTTCTAGTTATTTACGTCGCATTTTTTTCTACTATGCTAATTTTTCATTCCTCTTTATCAACTATTAAGAGCCATATTCTCTGGGTAAAGTTATTAGGTCCACCTCATGGAAATCCGTGCATCCCAAGATCAATCAAAAACTCTTGAACAAAATGTTCTCGGAAATGAGAAAATGTTCTTAGAAATATCTTTCTGTTTCAAGAATGTTCCTAGTACAGTTAAATAATTAAGTGATACAACTATTTCCTCCCAACAATTATCTCACTTTAATAAAGAGTTCAAATTAAAAAATTTTATTGCAAGGTAAGTGGTGGCCGATGTGGTACCGTCCCTGACTGGTGAACGCCAGAATGGGGTTCGAGTTCAGCTTAAACTTGTTAGTTGCTTTGGTTGCGGCAACCTCACCATCATTGTGAGCTAAGGATGGGGGGGGGGGCTGATATGTATATATGGTTAGTCTCTAGGGCCTGATAGGGCAATGGCACTGTTTCTTGCCTCTGCCCTTCATGAGTGGATTTTAAAGGGAACTTTGACAGATATAGGTGTTAGGTCGATCCAAAAAAGATAGCCCTTGTATAAGGTACTCTGGATTTGAGGTTATAACTGATTTCACGTCGAAAAAACACTGAGATATTACTGAAAATATTGCTAGTAATTACAGTTACATTTTATCCCCAGAATCTACAGAAGATATTGGATCTTGACTAGGATTCTGGTTCCAATAACGATCGGGTGAAAATTAAAGCAATTTGAGGTACTGGCTTAAAATTCTCTTCAAACTTGTATTACTATTTCTTGAGCTCTGGAACTCCAGACCCAAGTGCTGTATCAGCAATTATTGTAGGGAGGGAAACCATGAATAAAGTCCCCGAGAGAGAGAGAGAGAGAGAGAGAGAGAGAGGAGAGAGAGAGGAGAGAGAGAGAGTTACAAGGATGTTGGATGTTTCGAAGACGTTTTAGTCCATCCGCGGGGACTCCATTTACGCTTGGATGGAGAGAATTAGTTTAAACGTTCAGAGAGTTTTTATTATCTTGACTAACTTATTCTTGAATTCGTTTACCGTGTTACTGTTCACTACATCCGTTGGAAGTCTGCTTCATGTAATTAGGATTTTGTATGTAAAGAAATTACCACAGTGAGTGGACTTGTACCTAGAGAGAGAGAGAAGAGAGAGAGAGAGAGAGAGAGAGAGAGAGAGAGAGAGAGAGAGCGAGACGAGAGAGAATTTTGTGCAAATGAAAATAGAGAATGAATCTCAATAATAGATCAACGAGAGAGAGAGAGAGAGAGAGGAGAGAGAGAGAGAGACGAGAGGAGAGAGAGAGAGAGAGAGAGAGAGGCGAGAATTTTGTGCAAATGAAAATAGAGAATAATCTCAATAATAGATCAACGAGAGAGAGAGAGAGAGAGAGAGAGAGGAGAGAGAGAGAGAGAGAGAGAGAGATAATTTTGTGCAAATGAGAATGGAGAATGAATCTCAATAATAGATCAACGAGAGAGAGAAGAGAGAGAGAGAGAGAGAGAGAGGAGAGAGAGAGAGGAGAGGCGAGTAGAGAGAGAGAGAGAGGAGAGAGATTTCCTAATCTAGTCCAGCGCTTTGCATCACTCGATTTTTGAAATGGAAATGAAACGCGATATCTTTTTCACATATCAGACTCTGAAATTCCATCGCATCCAGTTTTCAAGTCATTTTACAGTTCATAAAGATAAGAGCCATTTCTCAATTCCTTCCTTCATATCTATTGAAAGGAAGTCGAAATGTTCCAGAAAATCTTTACATTGATATTCAAAATCTACTTAGTTATCTATGAATCATATTAGATTCACATCTAAAATAAATGCCATTAATATGAACACTTAAATTTTTCAATATTTTCCAGCTATTTCATTAACAAATGTACTTTATATCATCATCATCTTCCACGCCTATTGACGCAAAGGGCATTTTTCAGATTTCGCCAGCTCTATTTTGAGCTTTTAAATCAATAGTTCTCCATTCATCATCTCCTACTTCACGCTTCATAATCTTCAGCCATGTAGGCCTGGGTCTTCCAATTCTTCTAGTTACTTGTGGAGCATATCTAAACGTTTGGTGAATTCTTCTAGTACGCTGTGGACCCGCCGCTAAACCTTTAGCGGCGGGGAGTGCGAGGAACATGACCAAACCATCTCCATCTACCCTTCACCATGATCTCATCAACATATGACACTTGAGTAATCTCTCTTAGTTTTATTTCTAATCCTGCCCAGCCATTTAATTCCTAATATCCTTCTGAGGGCTTTGTCCTCAAACCTACTAATTCAATTAACCCTGGATAGGTACGGTCCTCGGACACCCCTTTAAGGGTATACTCGGACGCGAACGACCCCGACGCCAAAAAAAATTCTTGAAAAATCAGTTTTTGCAGTAACCTCCTTTTTTCTTTTGCCAAAAAAAAATTCAATGAATGCTTAAAACAACTGTAAAGATAAATACTACTCATCTGCAGAAAAACTATTTATTATAAATATTTTAAAAAATTAAGTAGAAAAAAAAAAAGACCTGACATAAAAATTCATAAAAAAAAAGTTTATACATATATACACAAATCCTTTTAGGAATTGATTCTTGAATGTTTAGGACACATCTTGATGTATTTTGGATGAAGTCAGACCCATGGAGGTGAAGATCTGAAATGAGAAAAAAAGGGTAACTTTTTTTGGCCAAAAAAAATTGTCCAAATTTCATGAATTTTTTTGGGTACCCAAATGAAATAGGAAGTGGCTAATTTTTTTAGGGATTAAACATATGTTATCCTAAAATAGAAATATGTAAAAAAATCTTCATTATTTTGTAAATTACATTTATATCAGGGGCCATATCTAAAGGTAATTTTTTGAGTACTTGGAAATTTCGTAAAAAAAATACATATATTTAATATATAATATGATATTTATGCAGGTAAAAATATACCAAAATATCACAAATTCTATAGGGAACAAGAATATATATAGATAGGGCAGCTTACGCTTCGGATATGTCCACAAAATGGCCGCCAACCACACTGACTCAGACTCCCTAATCTGCCACTTGAAATGTAGGAAGGGTATGTCAATTTCAAGGTGTTATTTACTAATCTAATTATTATTGGATATGCATAAAAATTGTATGGTGGGTTGCTGGATAATTGTCGATTATTTTACGTTATAAAATTAAAATTCTGACCCAAAAAAATTTTTTTGAAGGGAAATAAAATCGAAAAAAAAAATGTAAAACAATATTTTAGCTAAAAAAATTTGATGATATTCAATCAAAAAAAAAGTAAACAAAATTTTCCGACAAATAAACATCTAGAGGAATCATTACTCTGTGATAGTTCCTTAGTACGTAGTAATTTTGAAAGAATTGAGAAAAAACGAAAAAATGGCAATCACCGGAAAATCGAACACATACCTATATATACGCCATATCTGGCTAAAAAAAAGATAGGCATGGGTAGCCAGATCATCTAAAAACACTTTCCAACACTATAAAAATATAAGTTTTGCGACACTACTTGCCAATTCCTTACGGTAACATGACTAAGCAAAAAAATGCAAAACAAATAAAAAGGGGGACTCGTGGAAAAATGGCCATTCTAATATACGGCATTTCAGAAAAAAAAAATTTCAGCCACGTGCTAGGCAAACCATCAAGGCATATTTTCCGACAAATAAACATATAAATGAAATATTACTCTGTGATAGTTCCTTAGTACGTAGTAATTTTGAAAGAAATGGGAAAAAACGAAAAATGGCAATCACAGGAAAATCGAACACATACTTATATATATGCCATATCTGGCTAAAAAAAAAATAGGCATGGTAGCCAGATCATCTAGAAACACTTTCCAACACTATAAAAATATAAGTTTTGCGACACTACTTGCCAATTCCTTACGGTAACATGACTAAGCAAAAAAATGCAAAACAAATAATAAGGGGCACTCGCGGAAAAATGCCCAACATTCTAATATACGGGATCTCAGATAAAAAAAAAGACATGCACGTGTTAGCCCAACCATCAAGGCACACTTTCTAACACAAACATGAAAAAAAAATCAATAATATACGGCAATTCCTTACTACGTAGTAAATTTTTACAAATATTGAAAAAAAAACAGAAATTGGCAACCGCAGTTAAATACCCAATATACCAATAACTACGTCGTATCTGACAAAAACAAAATCACGCATGGGTAGCCAGATCATCTAGACACACTTTCCAACACTAAAAAAGCAAAAGTTTTACGACACTATTTCGCAATATCTTACGGAAAAATGACTTGGCAAAAAAATGAAAAAAAATGAAAAAGGGACACTCGCGGTAAAATGCCCGACATTCTAATATACGACATCTCAGATAAAAAAAAAGACATGCACGTGTTAGCCCAACAATCAAGGCACACTTTCTAACACATAAACATGAAAAAAAAATGAATAATATACGGCAATTCCTTACTACGTAGTAATTTTTACAAATATTGAAAAAAAAACAGAAATTGGTAACCGCAGTTAAATACCCAATATACCAATAACTACGTCGTATCTGACAAAAACAAAGTCATGCATGGGTAGCCAGATCATCTAGACACACTTTCCAACACTAAACAAGCAAAAGTTTTACGACACTATTTGGCAATATCTTACGGAAAAATGACTTGGCAAAAAAATGAAAAAAAATGAAAAAGGGGCACTCGCGGTAAAATGGTCCTCGTGGTGATGAACGACATTTTAACTAAAAAAAAAAAACATGCACATGGTAGCCAAACAATCCACCAAGACTTTCCACAACTGATAACCTATACAAGTTGCACCATTCTACGACAATTTCATAATACGTAATAACTTTGATAATTATGCAAACTACCTCAGAAGGGTAAACTCGGACGCGAACGACCCCGATGCGTCTCAGAAATCGGGGAAGGAGTACAGCTACAGCAATGCACATCTGGACACTACTAGAGCGTGTAGGGGAGACACCTCCTGCAGGTCGATCACCCACAAATTCAGTCACAGGGGTGAGTCACGTGAGAAAAACCTGTTTTTTTTTGACGCTCGGGGTCGCAAACGACCCACCGTACCTATCCAGGGTTAAATATTGATTCATTGATACTTTATACAGCAAATTGTAATAGGCGAGTCCTTATCCTCTCGTGGCTTACAATTTTTAATAGATATTTTTTGCCTCCAGTTTTGAATAGTTATGAATATTAATTCTTGGATCTATATTCAACTAGTTAAGTCTTAAATTCCAGGCTTTGAGTATTTCACTGGTTAACCTCGATTAATCTAGATCTTAATATTCCAATTTTCGAGCACTTCATCTCAACTGATAGAATTTCATGTTTAATCATTGGCATTTAATTAATATCTCTGTCTCCCAATAGTTTTTGATGAACTGTTAACAGTTGCAAAGGCACAACGTCTGAATTTCAAAATGAATTGATTTTATTTGCATTTTTGCAACCCATACTGAACACATGTATTTGTGAAAGATCAATTTGTGACGCATAAAATCAGTACTTTTTTTTATATAGCTTACTTCTATTACTCTTTATTTCAAATCTTCCACTTCTGTAAAAGGTGGTGTATTTGAAGCTCAACAATGGCATGTATGGGGTGACAAGAAGAGATAAGATACGGAATGAAGTAATTAGGGGTACCACAGGAGTTTGAAAACTATCAGATAGGATACAAGAAAGTAGACTGAGGTGGTATGGTCATGTCATGAGAAGAGATGGACAGTATAATGGGAGGAGGGTGATGGAAATGGAGGTACAGGGAACGAGAAGGAGAGGGAGACCAAAGCGAAGGTGGATAGACTGTATCAAGGATGACCTTCGATCAAAGGGATTAACCGGTGATGAGGTGTGGGACAGAGGTAGATGGAGAAAGCTGGCCAAAAACATCGACCCCACATAGAAGTGGGAAAAGATGCAGACAAAGAAAGAAGAAGAAGAAGAATCAATTGTGGTTTTCTACTTTGCTACATATCCTCAATCAATAAATTTAGTAAACATCCCATCCCCTCGTTAAGTCTTATTTCATATAATGCTTTTATGTGAATTTAATCTGTGAATTTCAAATCTCAGTGATAATATTCAAAACAATACTCTACTATTTTTTAAAACATTGCCCTGCTAGGGCATTGTCACTGTCCCATGTCTCTGTCATTCACGAGCGACCTTTAAACTTTTCAAAAGTCACGTCTGGCCTCTGGGCTTAAATTCATTGCAAAAAGGAAGTCTTTCTAACAGTGAACGAGATTGCCAGAATAAATCTTACAATTTGTGATGAAAAATTTGCATTATTTCTAAAAGTTAAAGCAAGATTGATATGAAGACCATTAGGGCAAGTCAAGGTGAGAGAGAGAGAGAGAGAGAGAGAGAGAGAGAGAGAGAGAGAGAGAGAGAGAGAGAGAGAGAGAGAGAGAGAGAGAGAAAAGAAAATATTGTCCTCTCTAACATAGCTATTTTGTACTTTGTTACTTCCGAGGCACAAAAAAACGCTGTTTTGAACAATATTGTTGATTACACAACTTTCATAATAAACCATATATATATATATATATATATATATATATATATATATATATATATATATATATATATATATATATATATACACACATATATATATCTATATATATATATATGTATATATTATATATATATATATATATATATATATATATATATATATATATATATATATATATATATATACACACACACAGGCATTGCGTATCACAAGGAGCTGGCTATCCTTTGATGAATTTAGCCACTGAATCCTCTATGGATTTAGTTAATCTATGACTAGCGAAATCTAACTGAGGCCCTTGGTGTCAATAGGCGTAGAAGGAGGAGAGGACGATAATGATGATAAATCTAAAAACTAGAACAGTGCGACTTCTGAATCGCTTAGCGTGGCATCACTGTAATCCCATGTAATCACTGTAATGAAGCGAAACCCCACTCTGCAAAATTACGGTGTTTGCAACATGAAGTTAAGCGAGTTTTAAATTTGGAACTTTTAAGAGAATCATCTTTTTGGGACAAGCAGACACACAAATATATAAATAAATAAACGGACTAGATTTTATATAATAATAATAATAATAATAATAATAATAATAATAATAATAATAATAATAATACCGTAATAGTGATAACACTAACACTAATCTAGAAATAATAATAATAATAATAATAATAATAATAATAATAATGTCACAGGAAGAAATCCCTAAAAAAATATTAACTGATGTATATGATGGAATGAGTTATATAAAACATCATGAAAATATTGTTAATTGGTGATTTATAAAATGGATTCTTCCAACCACTTTTGCATAATAAAAATCGGCACAATCCTGTTATTGCCCCATCACTAATTTCCGAAATAAACCCAATATTATTTCTTAGGTTAGGTTGTTTAATCTATAAGTGGATAACATTCAAACCTAACCTAACCTAACCTAAAAATCATTTAACGTTAATAATTATTAATTGACTTGAATGTACATCTGTAATATTGAAGCATAATCAGCCTATTGAGAAAATATCTGGATAATGAAAAAAAAAAAAAAAATAATCAGCAGTCACTGTCTGTCCCTCCCTGGTCTTAGCTTGGGTGGAGAGGGGGCTTGGTCACTGATCTTTATGATTAGTCGCTACGGCACTGATTGCTAGCTAGGCCAATGTCACGGTCCTTTGCCTCTGCTATTCACGAGCAACCTTTAAACCTTTAAACCCGACCCATCCCAAGTCAACATTATGAATATTTAAAAAGAAAAAAAAAAAATTTTTTTTTTTTTTTGGGAACACTCCAATTCAGAGATGTACGAGCGCGCTTTAGACTGATCATTAGAGCCCAATAACAAAACAGTATTTTATGCTAATTAAGGAGGGCCAGGTGTATGGAAACTGCAGTGTAAACAATCTCCTAAAGGGAACACAGACTACCGTTAATTAATACTGAAGGTCAAAAGTACACCTGGTCATCTACTAAGCCAAGATGTCTCCTTATATCGCTGAATATTTGACAATATTTCCCAGTAAGGTTATAAACAAAGAATAAAAGGAAATTCAATTTAAAACAGCAAAGGCTAAGAAGTCCTTATAAAAGTTAAATGGATTTCAGAAGACTTCTGAAATAAAATCAACAATACCGCTAGCATAGTATAACACATCCTGCCCAAGAATCTTGGCAAGGTTGAGCCTGCCATCTTTATCTAAATCCTCAAACAGAACTATTATTTCTCACGGTTCTAAAAGTGGGGAATTCGATCAAGAATGCCCCAAAACAGTCAAGAGTTATTAAGTAAATCTTTAACACTAAAAAAAAATAATATATGGAAAAACTTAAAAATGGTTAATTGTAACTTACATGTTGCCGTCATGTATGTCCTTTACTGCGCCTCATACTGACCTCCCTGTAAATAATAATAATGATTATAACAACAATAATATTAATGCAACCTTTCATATATAATTTCTAATATTTGCTGTCATATCAGGAAATTGAAAAGGCAGGAGATACATATAAAACGTGAGAGGTATTACTGTAATTATTGTAATTAGAACAGTTTATGGAAAAGCTTTTCTGACCTAAATAAAACTATAGTCTCCTATATTACCACCGTTATTATTACAACAGCAAATGTATGTAATAATAACTACTAATGCTACGGATTAAAGGGTATAATTAAAACACTAGGAAATGAAGTTAGTTTTTTTAAACATAATAAAATCTAAGTGTTATTCTACAGTAATAACTCTTACGGTTTAATTATTTTGAATTATAAAATATCAGCTGTTAGCTATCATAATTGATTATTAGTTATCTGGCATCGTAATGTATGTATGTAAGTATATCAGCATTATCGTCAGCCGTTGCTAGTCCACTGCAGGACAAAGGCCTTAGACATATTCTTCCACTACCGTCAGTTTATGGGCTACACCAAAAAAATTTCTTAGGTCCTCTATCAATCGTCTTCTCTTCCTTTCCCTGCTACTTTTGTAATCTCTAGGGACCCATTCTGTTATTCTTAATGTCCATCTGTTGTCCGTCATTCTCATTATATGGCACGCACTTTTAAGAGAATCATCTTTTTGGGACAGGCAG
>NC_090744.1:121263702-121266202 GCF_036898095.1 Palaemon carinicauda | reverse complement strand
GAACAAAAGTGATAGCTAGGGCATGCCTATAGAAGGTATGAACATAAAGATTGGCAGAAACAAAGCTCATATATATATATATATATATATATATATATATATATATATATATATATATATATATATATATATATATGTATATATATATATATATATATATATATATATATATATATATATATAGAATATAAAATCCCTTGAATTTGCATTTGAATATATTCATGGGTATGGTAGTTATTGACCCGGCCGCCGAAAATATCAGCCCCCAGCCGATAATAATAAAAGGGAATGACTGGGTTATGGATTGGGTGAGTTTCGTTCGCGAAAATTCTGGCATTTCATATAAGGTCACTCACTTAGTTCGCGACAATGAAAACCAGATACCTACATTTCTAAGGTCCCATGTGAAGTACACTCATGTACAGAACAACAGTTAAGTATTACTATACGATGTAAAAGGGGGTCAAAGAACTTTCTAATTTGGTTTTTGAAACTCTGCTTACTATACCTAACCGATAATCTGGCCTAGAAAAATTTAGATGTTCAGCCAGAGGAGTCAGGCAATATAAAAACAATGAGCATTGGTGGTGGGCATATATGTACCAACTGGCAGTCCCCGTTAAAAGGTTTAAAGGCCGCTCGTAAATGACAGGGTCACGGAACAGTGACATTGTCCTATCAAGCAAGACAATGTCCTAGAGAATGACCATATATGTATATGATCAGCAACCAAGCCCCCTATATACCAAAGCTAGGACAAAGGAGGGCCAAGCAAGGGCTGCTGATGACTCAGCAGACAGGCCTACAGGCTTCCCCCAAAGCCCCCGCCCCTTTCTTAGCTAACGAGGATGGTGAGTTTGCCGCAACCAAAGAAACTTACGAGTTTGAGCGGGACTGGAACCCCAGTCTGGCGTCCACATTGGCCACTACCATGAATGAAAAGGAGTTTTGATTGTAAAGTATTTATGTGTATGATCCTTCAGCAAAAAAATTAAAAAGTGGGGTTGGGAAAAGGCCTCTTTCATTTTCATGCTCAATGGTCATATATAAACCTTAGTGGAAAAAAAAAACTGAATTGAACAGAATGTAGTCAGTGATGTCATACCGCCTCTTCATTTAACAAACATTTTTAGAAAAGAAAAAGAAAAAAACATGACAAAAATACTGAGCGCATGTACTTTTTTTTACATTTCAACATGTCAAACTATAACCTACGGCCAAAGGCCAAGATTAAAATTTCCTAGTCTCAATATGCATAAAAAAGGAAAGTAATCAAACAGCTAGAAAGACAAAAATGAATTCTCTGGGAGTAAAAACTCCAAAGCCTTTGGAAGATCAGGTCGTATAAATCGGCTCTAGTCCTGCTGGAGATTTCCTTTTCATTTCCGCAAGGAGAAAATTTTCCCATATTTACCTTGTACTTTCATTCCTTTGAAGGCCTCGCCAAGGATGAAGATTGCGGCCCAGGGAATAATAAGAATTCTATCTCTAAGCTTTAAAGCCTTGTGTCCGCTGTTGTGGGAATTGCAGCATTTTAGGCGGTAAGAATTTTTACTTTATACTACACTTTTAAAAATTAATCAATCTATTTTTGGGAATGGGTGGGGGATCATGCAGTTTATAAAAGGCCACTCATGAATGGCAGAGGCATGGGACAGTGACATTGCCCTATCAATGCCCTAGAGACTGACCACATTACATATGATTAGCGGCCAAGACTGCTCTCCACCTAAGCGAAGACCAAGGAGGGCCAGGCAATGGCTGCTGAGTACTATAAGCTCCTCCAAACGTCCTATCCTTATGTCACAAAGATGATGAAGTTGCAGCGATCAAAGGACCTAACGACTTTGAGAGGAACTCGAACCCCAGTCTGACAATCACCAGGCCACCAACATTAGACCGATATTTAGAATTAAAGGGATATCTAACCCCTAATGAGAATAAATTGATGAAAAATAACACCAACCTAAATAGACTGGGAAATCATTATCTAACTTAATTATTTCAGCACAACTACGAAATGATATATACTTAGTAGCACTACACATGGAATAAGATTGAAATGGAAATAAAAGCTTAATAAAATCAAAATATACTAATGACACTCATATTACAATCAATAATCAAAATTACATTTCAAGTATTATTATTACAATTATTATTAATATTATTATTATTATTTCTTGCTAAGCTACCCCCCTAGTTGGAAAAGCAAGGGCTCCAACAGGGAAAATAGCCCAGTGAGAAAAGGAAAGAGAAGAAATAAACAATTAAAATTAAATATTTAAAGAGCAGTAACAACATTAAATAAATCTTTCATATATAAACTATCAAAACTTTTAAAATCAAAAGGAAAAGAAATAAGATATAATAGTGTGTCCGAGTGTACCTTCAAGCAAGAGAACTCTAACCCAAGACAGTGGAAGACCATGGTACAGAGGCTATGGCACTGCCCAAATCTAACGAACAATGGTTTGATTTTGGAATATCCTTCTCATAT
>NC_090744.1:121256202-121258702 GCF_036898095.1 Palaemon carinicauda | reverse complement strand
GAGAAATTATAGAATAGTGTGCCCGAGTGTATCCTCAAGCAAGAGACCTCTAACATAAGACAGTGGAAGGCAATAGTACACAGGCTATGGCACTACCAAGACTAGAGAACAATGGTTTGATTTTGGAGTCTCCTTCACCTAGAAGAGCTGCTTACCATAGCTAAAGAGTTTCTTCTACCCTTACCAAGAGGAAAGTGGCCACTGAACAATTACAGTGCAGTAACCTCTTGGGTGAAGAAAAATTATTTGGTAATCTCAGTGTTGAATCGCCACATACATGTTATTACAAAAGGACAACTAGAAAAGCACTCTGAGAGTCCAGACCTTCGCCACGGCAGCTTATTTCTCGACCTCGGCTTTTGACCTCGGACTATCAAAATTGAATCACTTCCAATTCTTAACATAGCAATTAATCCCTGAAAGTTTCGCTACTCTGTGACTAAAATTGAAACCACGAAGTTGTTCACAATAAAAAACAAACAGGGGCAAAAGCATAACCTCCTCCCAATTTCGTCGAGTAAACCTAACATATAAGTTTCTTAAGTTGAAAGACACAGAGCTCCATAGACCTATTCTTTAGGGTTATGGTGGCTTATAGGAAACGTCCCTGCCTGTTAAACTGCCAGACTGGAGTTCGAATCCGTCTCAAACTCCATACTTGTAGTATCTGTAACCTAACCATTCTTGTGGGCTAGGAGATGGGGGGTTCTGAGAGTCAAAAGGTCTACTTGCAGAGTCATCAGTAGCTATTGCCTGGCCTACCCTGGTCATAGCTTCGGTGGAGAGGGGGGCTTGGCGCTGATCATATGTATATATGGTCAATCTAGGCATTGTCACTATCACTTACCTTTGCCAATCACGAGTGGTTTTTAATCCCTTCATTCTAATTATCAAACGAATTTGTTTAGACGCATTATCAAAGAACATATATTCCAATCTCTCTCTCTCTCTCTCTCTCTCTCTCTCTCTCTCTCTCTCTCTCTCTCTCTCTCTCTCTCTCTCTCTCTCTCTCTCTCACTGTCCTTTTTTCAGAACATACCTACTTCAGCATAACAAAACAAAAGAATCACATTTCCTTCGGATTTGCTCTGAGAGATTTGTATCGAAATACCTCTCCAGTCTCGAGTGGTTAAACAACAATGATCGAAATCTCAAAGAGATGTAAACACGCCAAAACAGTCTCTTTCTTCCTGTTATATTTTCTTATTCATTTTTTTTTTTTTATCCATGTGTGTTTGACGTTTCGTTATCCTTTCTAGATGTTGTTTGCAGGTTTTTTTTTCTTTGTTTTTTTTCTTTTCTTTTTTTGAAGGACGAAAGCCTTGTCGAAATGGTAGGATATGTTTACAATCTGTTGTTATTCTCACGGTATCTCAAGAATTTTGTCTTTATATGCATGTTTATTAATTTATTTTTACTTATCTATATATACAAAAATTTATCTATTTATCTAACTTAAAATATTTCATCATTTATTTGTTTATTTATGTCTCCTCTCTCTCTCTCTCTCTCTCTCTCTCTCTCTCTCTCTCTCTCTCTCTCTCTCTCTCTCTTAATATATATATATATATATATATATATATATATATATATATATATATATATATATAAAATACACACACAGACACACACACACACTCATATATATATATAACACACACACACACACACACACACACACACACATATATATATATATATATATATACTGTATATATACATAATAATATATTTTACTTATACCATTTATATAATCATAAAAATGCACGTGGAAAAATTCAAATGAGCCTCTTCTTTTTATTGGTAACAAAAGAAATACACTAAGTTGTAAGAATATATTGAAAATTGATGCACATATTCTTAACACCGTTAAGCGTCAACCAGTCTTTGGAACTTGACCAATATTCTAAGGAACACACAAATTTCATAATTAATAATCCATCGAAATAAAGACTAAATCCAATGCTAATTGAGGACTCTGTCCAAACACGATCGTATATTATAACGGTTTAATTTTTTTTTGTCGCTCTTTCTTCCCTGCACTGTTAATGGACCAGCCTGTGTAAGCCTGCTAGCTCATATTTTATTTTGTTTGAATATTTTGTTACGTTCGTGCTCGCATGTCCCGCTATATGAGCTTGATGTCTGTTTAATGCAATTTAGTTTGCATTCGCCTAACCTAAGTATGTTTTTAATGCAACCGAATAGATTGATATAAAAATTTCAACAACTGGTTAACAATTTCTATCACAGGTGCCTCTTTCTCTTTTTGTAGTTTAATGAATAGATGAATTATTTCATGCTGTATTTATCTAAAGCTTTATAATAATAAAATTAATAATAATAGTAATAATGATAATAATAATGATAACAATGATACTATTTCACATGGCCCAAAAATTTCCACTGTTTAGTACTGTAAAATGATAGCTCTTTACTTATAATTTCAATATATCGATTCCAGTTCGGCGACCATAGATTTAAATCTATTCCTGTAATT
>NC_090744.1:121241279-121253779 GCF_036898095.1 Palaemon carinicauda | reverse complement strand
CATGAAAATATTGTTAATTTTGGTGATTTTTAAAATGGATTCTTCCAACCACTTTTTGCATCGGTACTTTCCTGTTATTGCCCCCAACACTAATGTCCGAAATAACCCCAATATTATTTTTTAGGTTTGGTTAGGTTGTTTAATCTGTAAGTAGATAAAATTTAAACCTAACCTAACCTAACCTAAAAATCATTTAACGTTAATAATTATTACTTGACTTTGAATGTACATCTGTAATATTTAAGCATAATCAGCCTATTGAGAAAATATCTGGATGATAAAAATAAAAACTAAAAAATAATCAGCAGTCATTGTCTGTCCCTCCCTAGTCTTAGCTTGGGTGGAGAGGGGGCTTGGTCACTGATCCTTATGATTAGTCGCTACAGCACTGGATCGCTAGCTAGGCCAATGTCACGGTCCTTTGCCTCTGCTATTCACGAGCAACCTTTAAACTTTTAAACCCCAACCATCCCAAGTCAACATTATGAATATTTTTCAAAAAGAGAGAGAGAGAGAGAGAGAGAGAGAGAGAACACTCCAATTCAGAGTGTATGAGAGCCCAATATTAAAACGATATTTTATGCTAATTAAGGAGGGCCAGGTGTATGGCAACTGAAGTGCAAACAATCTTCTAAAGGAAACACAGACGACCGTTAATTAATACTAAAGGTCACGAGTACACCTGGTCATCTACCAAGCCAAGATGTCTCCTTATATCGCTGAATCTTATGACAATATTTCCCAGTAGGGTTATAAACAAAGAATTAAAGGAAATTCAATTTAAAACTCAAAGATGAAGAAGTTCTTATAAAAGTTAAAGGGATTTCAGATAACTTCTGAAATAAAATCAGCAATACCGCTAGCATAGTATAACACATCCTGCCCAAGAATCTTGGCAAGGTTGAACCTGCCATCTTTATCTCGATCCTCAAACAGGACTATTTATTTCTCGTGGTTATAAAAGTGGGGAATTCGATCAACAATGCCGCAAAACAGTTTAAGAGTCATTACGTGTAATTAATATATTGAAAAACTCAGAAATGGTTAATTGTAACTTACCTGTTGCCGTTATGTGTGTCCCTCACTGCGCTTCATGCTGACCTTCCTGTAAATAATAATAATGATTATAACAACAATATTATTAATGCTACCTTTCATATATATTTTCTGATATTTGCTGTTACATCAGGAAAATAACACGGTAGGAGATACATATAAAATGTGAGAGGTATTACAGTAATTATTGTAATTAGAACAGTTTATGGAAAAGCTTTTCTGACCTAAATGAATTTGCCATATTGTCCCCCGAATCTCCTTTGCCATTTTTGATATCTATCAAGGAGCTTAATTTTAATTGAAGACGTTGAAGTGTATAAAACCCAATACATGCAAGTCTCTAAATACAATAATGATAGAGAGAGAGAGAGAGAGAGAGAGAGTGAGAGAGAGAGAGAAGAGAGAGAGAGGAGAGAGAGAGAGGTGAGAGAGGAGAGAGGAGATTTAATTAAATAATAAGCTACATCAAAACGAAGATATCAACATGAGATAAATACCTAGTCCGTAATTTAAATCCCATTAACCATTTCCTTTGTTTCAATATTTCTGGAGCGGAAACAAGTTGAGGGACAAGTATTTCACCATAAGGAGTTTTCCCTTAATGTTTTCCATCCGTCATTTGCGTCATCCAGTAATGAAAAACAAACATGGTTAATGTCATACCCACAGTATTTGCAGATGCATATATGAATTAACAGAAGAAATGAGACAACGAAAAGTTTGAATATTTTTTTTTTATTATTTTTTTTTTATTATTTTTTTTTTTTACAAATGATGTCGGAGTATAACGAAATGTTTTAATAATCTCTTTATTCTTTTTTTTCTGATACAATTATAGAACTCTATTTCAACATTATCTTCCCTGCGATGAAAAAAAACGAGTCGTATGAAATAAAATGGATCAACATAATATATATATAGAATTATAATTTAATCATAATATATCATTTTGTATTATTATTATTACTAAAATTATTATTATTATTATTATTATTATTATTATCATTATTATCATCATTATTATAATTATTATTATTACTATTATTATTATTATTATTATTATTATTATTATTATTAATAATATTTTAGGAAGACATAACATTACTCAAACCAAATTATAATAATAACTCTAACACAAGGCTAACACCTAAGCCTCTCAAAGAGAGAGAGAGAGAGAGAGAGAGAGAGAGAGAGAGAGAGAGAGAGAGAGAACAATCAAAATCCAAGCATATAACAAGCAATCAAAATATCTTGATCGGCAGTTAATGGAGAAGGGTAATCTTTATCACTGCTATTCAAAGTAGATAATATTTTGTTTACATTAAAGGGAAATAATGATTCCTAAGGGGGAGATATAAGTAAACATTCAAAATACTCTTTAATCTTGATTTCCTCTCCTTATTGGACTATTTTTCCCTGTTGGAGTCATTGGGCTTGTAGCATTCTGCTATTATTATTATTATTATTATTATTATTATTATTATTATTATTATTATTATTATTATTATCGTTATTATTATTAGCCAAGCTACAACTCTAGTTGGAAAAGCAAGATGCTATAAACCCAAGGGCTCCAACAGGGAAAAATAGCCCAGTGAGGGAAGGAAATAAGTAAATAAATAAATGATGAGAGGAAGTTAACAATAAATCATTCTAAAACAGTAACAACGTCAAAACAGATATGTCCTACATAAACTATTAACAACGTCAAAAACAGATATGTCATATATAAACTATAACAAGAGTCATATCAGCCTGGTCAACATAAAAACATTTGCTCCAACTTTGAACTTTTGAAGTTCTACTGATTCAACTACCCGATTAGGAATATCATTCCACATCTTGGTAACAGCTGGAATAAAACTTCTAGAATACTGTGTAGTATTGACCCTCATGATGGAGAAGGCCTGGCTATTAGAATTAATTGCCTGCCTAGTATTACAAACAGGATAGAATTGTCCAGGGAGATCTGAATGTAAAGGATGGTCAGAGTTATGAAAAATCTTATGCAACATGCATAATGAACTAATTGAACGACGGTGCCAAAGATTAATTTCTAGATCAGGAATAAGCTTCTGTCCAACAATTCAGATGAGAATCAGCAGCTGAAGACCAGACAGGAGAACAATACTCAAAACAAAGTATATTGAAAGAATTAAAACACTTCTTCAGAATAGATTGATCACCGAAAATCTCAAAAGACTTTCTCAATAAGCCATTTATTTTTGCAATTGAAGAAGAGACAGACCTAATGTGTTTCTCAAAAGTAAATTTGCTGTCGAGAATCACACCTAAAATTTTAAGTCATACAAATTTAAAGAAACATTATCAATACTGAGATCCGGATGTTGAGGAGCCACCGTCCTTGACCTACTTACAATCACACTTTCAGTTTTGTTAGGATTCAACTTCATATCCCATAATTTTCACCAAGCAGTAATTTTAGCTGAATCTCTATTAAGGGATTCACCAACTCCAGATCTACATTCAGGGGATGGAATTGATGCAAAGAGAGTAGCATCATCTGCATATGCAACAAGCTTGTTTTCTAGGCCAAACCACATGTCATATGTATATAGTATGAAAAGTAATGGGCCAAGAACACTACCATGTGAAACACCGGATATCACATTCCTATACTCACTATGGTGCCCATCAACAACAACTCTTTGAGATTTATTACTTAAAAAATTAATAATAATGCTAAGAAACGACCCACCCACTCCCAACTGTTTGAGTTTGAAAATAAGGGCCTCATGATTAACACGGTCAAAGGCAGCACTAAGTAGTGTTGTAGGTTGGATAATAATAATAATAATAATAATAATAATAATAATAATAATAATAATAATAATAATAATAATAATAAGGGTTTTCCTACCAAGGTTATAGCTTGGCTATTACTAACAACAACAACAACAACAACAATAATAATAATAATAATAATAATAATAATAATAATAATAATTCAATTATATTTGAATTAATCACCGAACTCGGGCGAAATTCATTTTGGATGATTAAGTCTCGCTACGCCCCTTAGTAGTATAGACGTTGACTCGTCACAATCGTGGTATTAACAAAGGATAACTATAAACATAACCTCCTCCCAATTTCGTTGGAGCAGGTAAATAAAATGCTCGGATAAATCTTATTTTAAGTTGAAAGACACAGAAATCCATAAACCTATTCTTAAGGGTTATGGTGGCTTATAGAAAGTGCCCCTGACTGGTGATCTGCCAGACTTGGGTTCGAATCCCTCTCAAACTCCATAGTTACCTGTAGTATCTGTAACCTCACCATCCTTTTGAGCTAAGGATGGGTGTTGGGCGAGTCTATAGGTCTACCTCCTGAGTCATCAGAAGCTATTGCATGGCCCTCCCTGGTCATAGCTTGGGTGGAGAGGGGGCTTGGCGCTGATCATATGTATATACGGTCAGTCTAGGCATTGACACTATCCCTTACCTTTGCCAATCGTGAGTGGCTTTTAAACCCTTCATTCTAATTATCAAACTATTTTGTTTAGACGCATTATCAAAGAATATATATTCCAATATCTCTCTCTCTCTCTCTCTCTCTCTCTCTCTCTCTCTCTCTCTCTCTCTCTCTCTCAGCCGTTTCTTTAGAACATACCTACTTCAGCAGAACAAAACAAAAGAATCCCATTTCCTTCGGATTTACCCTGAGAGATTTGTATCGAAATACCTCTCCAGTCTCGAGCGGTTTAACAACAATGATCGAAATCTCGAAGAGATGTAAACACGTCAAAACTGCCTCTTTCTTCCTGTTATATTTTCTTATTCTTTTTTTTCTGTTATTCCACGTGTGCTTGACGTTTCGTTATCCTTTCTAGAGTTTGTTTGCAGGTTTTTTTTTCTTTGTTTTTTCTTCTTTGTTTGAAGGACGAAAGCCTTGTCAGAATGGTAGGATATGTTTTCAATCTGTTGTTATTCTCACGGTATCTTAAGAAGTTTTCTTTTTGGGCTCAAGCCATGGCGTCCTGATGGAGGGATCCTTTTTGGTAGCTTCCTTGGGTAATCACTACTAGGATTTTCCCAGAGAATTAAACCACAGGTTATCACAGAATTCTAACTTCTGGAGCGAGTATCCTAAAGGTTTCCCCTTAAGACATCGTGTAACAACAGGGGACACGCATGTATAGACGTGCCACATAGCTATCTGCACCCCATATAGAGTTAACGCTTCAATATGGCGGACAGGGAGCGGCTGGGAGCTGAGCCGCAGCCGATCTAGATGTGGCGATATCGGTACTCGCGATGTAAACAGACGGACGCCATTGCTTTTGATGACGTCACGTCCGTCCCCATTCCTTTGCTAGTAGCTCGCTCGATTGGACGTATTTTTCCCTTTGTGCGACTTTATCTACTTGCATCCTCGCTATGTCTCAACCGTCAGCTTCACCTTCTTCTGGAAAGTTGAGTACAAAGGTTAAAGTATTGTTTAAATAAGCTCTGGCCTTAAAGTAAATCTTACTTTTCGAGATATTTGCATAATTGTGGCAGAGCTTTGCCAGACCGGTCAGCGCCATTTTATGACGCTGCTGTTGCTTGCATGCCTTATTTAGTTAGCCGCAACAGCCTTACCGGTATATAAATTACTAATCAGCGCTATTAGTTATTTAGTCTTCATAGCTAGGAACTTTATATCGTGTTTTTGACGCATTAATTAGGGTCTTCGCTGACCCCATACCAGTAGGCTTTGATTAGCCCCTAGGCCAGTGAGCCTATACCAGTGTTAATGCATGATATTCCAGTGATCCTAGTGTTAGTTATGAAGATTTTGGCATTATTTTACAATACCATTGACAGTGATGCAAGTGTTTTTCGCCTTCAGGGACCATATAGGGGGTAGGTTATCTTGAGTGCCTTGCTAACCTAACCTTATGATAGGACCCCTATATGCTCTCTTCATCCCTAGCCCTAGGGCTTCCCTCTGGTAATCTTGTATCCTATTACATGTGATAGGACAAGACTCCTCAGAGTACTGTATCGCCTCCCCACCTAAGGGAATGACCCCTCCCTTAGTGTTGCGGACCTTAAAGGTAGGATCACCTCCTTTAAGCTGAATCGGTCCTGGACCTTTTCCTTGCGATACGTCTTCTCCCTTCCTTGATTAGGGTCTAACGACCCTAATCCAGGTTAGGTTGGGAGGGCTGGTTTATGTACCTTGCTGAAATATACGCGTGCACCGTTTTTCAGTTGGTCCACCTACTATAGGTTAGGGTGAGCATCTCCCTTCCTAGGTGGCCGCTCTGGTACATAACCCATCCTTTCTTATAAGAAGACCCTTTCCCCCCCCCAACCTATCTCTTGCCTAGCCTAACCTACCAGTAGGTTAGGCTTCATATGTCCCCTGTCCTACACTCCACCCTAGGCTGGAGTGCTGGACCCCGTGGTGCTCCCAGTGTTGTCCGCTCTGATACATAGTCCCTCCATAGTGCTATGGAGTCAGTTATCATTGGGTCGACACGAAGAGTCTCCACCCCTTCTTTGGGTACACCCTGTCCTTTCTTGGACTGCCTTAGCCCCGGCCATTGCGGCTCCTGCTTAGGATGATAGATTCACCTCTATCATGGTGGTACCTTTTCCAGAGGTGTCTTGACTAGGCTAGTAAAACCTTGCCATCCCACCTCCATCTTTGGTGCTTGTCCCTTGCCGCCTCTAGCCCGGCTTTACCGCCACTACGGGTGACTTCCTTATCCTTGCCGCCTTCCCCCGAGTACCGGGGGATCGCCGCCGGCCGCCGGCTTACCGCCGTGGCCTCTCCATTCCCTCATAGCCTCGGCACACTGCCGACCCCTCCCGGAGTGCCGGCACTAGCTGCCGGCCCCCGGCCCCGGCTATGCAACTTTATCCTTACCCCTGTCACCCTCCGACTGCCTCCGGCTGCCGGAACCGCCGCTCCTTGCCAGCGGCCGCCGCTACCGGCTGCCGCCACCCTGGCTTCTTTTGACCATAGAATGATCATTCTTGAATGCCAGAAACTCTGCTCGAGCGGCTTCCGGCGTGCCGGGGGTATGCCGGACCAGTCCGGAGGCGGCAAGATGCCTTGCACCCCTTCTCTCAGCTATCTCTACTAGCGATAGCTCCTAAAAACCGCACCTAGACGGCTTGTTAACGCAGACAAATTGGTACGGAATCGTACATTTTGTTCAGTTTTCACTCTGTCTTCTTGCGTGTTTCATCTTTCCAGCACGCTACGTGTAATTGGCACGTCTGGTTGCCGGAACCTTACTAGGATCTCATGATCCCCAGACTTTCTTGATAAGATTTCAAGCCTAGTCTATATGGTAATTCTAAATGGAATTCCCATTATCAAGACACCTTCCATGGAGGCCTACGACCACCTGGGACTGTCTGATGCTACGGCAACCAGCCGGGCGGGTTACACGAGGCATGCGTCTGTCTCCTTTCACCCACCCTTCTGTGCATCACAATTAACTTATGTTAATATTAACTTGTTAATAATTAACTTTATATACGAGCCATATTATGACTCTACAATACTCATCGTCTCTTTCTTTTACAGGAGGAGTACGTCAAGTGTGACCACGACTTCTGCGCGGTCCGTCGGCCACACTTTTATGGACACACGGCGTGTAGGACACACGCCCCTTGTGCTCACAAGAGAGGGGATCTCAAGTAATGGGGCCCCACCACCTGTTCGGTCTGCCAAGAATGCCTACAGAAAGCATTCTATGACCCTCCCTCAGCGGAGATTCGGGACACTGCTCGGGACAACCTACGCAAGTGGGTACGTGGCTTTCAAAAGAACGCCACTGGACCATACCTAGCCACAGAAGAAATGAGGTCTTTGCTGTTCCCAAAGGCCTCACCAGACTCAGTGGTCCCAGTTGAACAGATCCCCGTCGTCCAGATCACAGTGGAACCTGATACTGTCATGGCTCAGTCCATGAGTGATTGTCACCTGGATTCAGAACATGATGAACACATGTCAGAGATCTCGGAGGTCACCGAGAAAACCCTTATGGCCCAGGGTGAAGGGGAGGATGATGAAGAAGAGGACCGGGTAGTATATACCGAGTCCGATAAGGAGGATGCCCCTCCCTCCATCCCCCCTCCTACTCCTACACCGACGGAAGTGTCTCTCCCGTCTACGTCCTCCACCACGACTCCTCTACCTACGGCACAGGATATGATTCGGCTCATTGAATCCGTGATGGAGCAGAAGCTCCAAGAAACTCACAAGATCATTCGGTCGATGGGAGGTTCCAAGGAATCTCGCAAAATCTCCATCAAGGACCTCCCCGCATGCTCGAGCGACAATCCGTGGCGGTTCGCCGAGCATATGGTCATCGCTGATGACAAGATCTTCGTCAGCGATAAGATCGGTTCCATACCCCTGGAAGAAGTGGAGTTCTTCCCCCGCTTTGAGGCGTATCCGGACTGTTACGTCCGTCTACGTTCAGAACCATCCTCAAAGGAAGAGACCGAACCGAAGGAGAAAATAGTGTTCGATCTCTCGAAGGCCCAGGCTATGCTTGCCAAAGCGCTTAAGAGCAGAGGCTTTACCTGCTCTGGACTTCCGGCTCTGAGCAAGAAGTACCCCACCTACGTTGCGCCCGATGAAGTGATGCTACCCTTCACGGAAAAGGCCTTCGCTGCCTGCCTTAAGGCTGTAGAGGAAGGGAAATCCTGCCCTGCATTGGAGGAATGCAGACCTTTCTCCGCAGCCACCCCGTCCGACACCAAACACTGGAAGGATGTGCAACACACCTTCGTGGTGGGCAAACTAGATCCTGACGTTGCTGGACGTCAGTTTAATGAGGACCTCCCCAAGCTAAACGAACACCTCCTTCGTAGGGAACAGGAAACGAAGGAGAGGCTGGCAGCATCTCTCACTCTCCAGGTCCAGATGGACGTAATGGCTGGTGACACCAGAGTCCCTGACCATTACATGGTCCTTGCCAAATCTCACATGGCAACCTTAGTCAAGGATCTGTACCATTTCATGCGAGCTCGTAGAGCCTGCAGAGAATTCGTGTTCTCCAGTGCCACTGTCAGACACGAACCCCGGAAACTGATTGCCTCCAACATCTGGGGCAAGTACCTCTTCCCGTCTGATCTAGTGAAAGAGATCACAGACAAGGCCGCATCTGAGAACAGGAACCTTCTCAACAAATGGGGCATGTCTAGGAAGAGAAAGCCCTCTCAGGATGACGGTCCTCAGCCGAAGAGGAAGCAGTCGAAGCATAGACCCCAGCAACGTCAGCACAGACGCCAGTTTCCGGCACCCGCTACTCCCCAAGTGGTCGCTCAGCCGCCACAGACCTTTCAGTTGGTCCCACAGCCGGTTTTGCCCTCATCACCGGCCTTCAACCCCACCTTCGAGCAGCACTCCACTACCTTTCGTCCCAAGGGTAGAAGCTCAGGCAGGGGTTCCGGCAGAGATTCCTCTCGCCGGCCCTCCAGAGGCAGAGGAGGACAGGGAGCTAGCGGCCGAGGCAGCAAGTCCTCGGGACCACAGAAGCAATGAAGTGCTTCCGGTGGGAGGAAGACTCCGCCACTTCCAGGATCGCTGGACCTTCGACTCCTGGGCACACAGCATCATCAAGAAAGGTCTGGGCTGGAGCTGGGCGCAACCACCCCCAACCTTCCAGCAATTCTTCCAACCTTCAACCCCCCTCTTGGAAGAATATGTGCTAGACCTCTTGAACAAGAAGGTGATAAGAAGGGTGAAGTCCACAAGGTTCCAAGGGAGACTGTTTTGTGTTCCCAAGAAAGACTCAGACAGACTCAGAGTCATTCTGGACTTATCCCCCCTCAACGTATTCATATCGAACGACAAGTTCAAGATGCTGACTCTCCAACAGATCAGAACCCTCCTGCCTCGAGGGTCTTTCACGGTCTCGATAGACCTGGCGGACGCATACTGGCACATACCAATGAACCATCACGCTTCCTCCTACCTAGGATTCCGACTCCAACGGAAAAGCTATGCCTTCTGGGCCATGCCCTTCGGACTCAACGTGGCCCCTCGGATATTCACAAAGCTAGCGGACGCAGTAGTACAACAGCTCCGCATCCGAAACGTCCAGGTGATGGCCTACCTCGACGACTGGCTAGTGTGGGCGCCCTCGCCCGAGGATTGTATAGAATCCTGCAGAAAAGTTACCCAGTTTCTCGAACACCTGGGATTCCAGATAAACGCGAAAAGTCTCGCCTATCTCCAGCTCAGAAGTTCCAATGGTTAGGCATCCACTGGAATCTTCAGTCACACCGCCTTTCCATTCCAGCAAAGAAAAGGAAGGAAATAGCAGGGTCCGTCAAGCGACTGTTAAAATCCAAACGGATCTCGAGACGCCAGCAGGAACTAGTTCTAGGCTCTCTACAGTTCGCCTCGATCACAAACCCAGTGCTTCGTGCACAGCTAAAGGATGCAGCGGGAGTCTGGAGACGTTCCGCATCCGTCGCTCGAAGAGACCTCAAGAGACGGCTCCCAAGCAGACTTCGACTTCTTCTAAAGCCGTGGTCAGAAGCGAGGGCCCTAAAAAGGTCCCTTCCTCTCCAACACCCACCTCCATCTCTCAACATCCATACGGACGCTTCATTGGAGGGTTGGGGAGGTCACTCCCACCAACAACAGGCTCAAGGCACTTGGTCTCCCCTATTCAAGACGTTTCACATCAACATCTTGGAGGCCATGGCGGTTCTTCTGACGCTGAAGAAACTCTCCCCGCCCCCGTCGGTACACATTCGCCTGACCCTGGACAGCTCTGTGGTAGTGCGTTGTCTCAATCGCCAGGGCTCAAGATCGCCCAAGATAAATCAGGTGCTCCTGACAATCTTCCGTCTGGCAGAAAGGAAGAAATGGCACCTGTCTGCAGTTCACCTACAAGGATTCCGCAACGTGACAGCGGATGCTCTATCTCGGACAAACCCGATAGAGTCGGAATGGTCTCTAGACGCAAGATCATTCTCCTTCATCTCTCACAGAGTCCCAGAACTCCAGATTGACCTCTTCGCAACGAGCGACAACCATCAACTTCCTCGATATGTAGCCCCGTACGAGGACCCCAAAGCGGAAGCGGTGGACGCCATGACCTTGGATTGGAACAGATGGGCCAAGATTTTCCTGTTCCCTCCCACCAATCTTCTGCTGAAAGTCCTCTCCAAATTGAGAACCTTCAAAGGGACAGCAGCTCTAGTGGCTCCCAAGTGACCCCGCAGCAACTGGTACCCCTTGATCCTGGAGATGCAGCCAACGCTGATCCCCCTCCCGGACCCAGTTCTCTCCCAGCAAATACAGAAGTCGACTGTCTTCGCTTCATCATCGAAAATCAAGGACCTTCATCTCATGATTTTCTCACCCTAGCCGCTAAGAAAAGGTTTGGGATTTCGAAGAAGAGTCTAGACTTCCTCGAGGAATACAAGACCGAATCCACGAGAAGGCAATACGAATCGTCTTGGAGGAAATGGGTCTCCTTCGTCAAGGCAAAGAACCCCTCGAAAATCACCATAGATTTTTGCATGTCCTTCTTCATTCACCTTCATGGACAAGGCTTGGCAGCCAACACGATTTCTACTTGCAAATCGGCCTTGACCAGACCTTTGTCATACGCCTTCCAAATAGATCTGTCTAGTGACATCTTCAACAAACTACCGAAGGCCTGTGCCCGTTTACGACCGGCACCCCCTCCGAGACCAATCACTTGGTCTCTAGACAAAGTTCTCCACTTCGCCTCCAACTTGGACAATGATTCATGCCCTCTTAAGGACCTGACTCAGAAAGTTATATTTCTCTTCGCTCTAGCTTCGGGAGCCCGAGTCAGCGAAATAGTGGCACTATCTAGAGAAGAGGGACATATCGTTTTCAATGATTCAGGAGACCTCTCCCTCTTCCCTGATCAGACGTTTCTCGCAAAGAACGAATTACCTACCAAACGATGGGGCCCGTGGAGGATATGCCCCTTGAAGGAAGATGCCTCTCTATGTCCAGTAGAGAGCCTTAAGGTCTATCTTCATAGAACTTCAAACTTTGGTGGAGGCCAACTCTTCAAAGGAGAAACATCGGGCAGCAACCTGTCACTAAAACAATTGAGAGCAAAAATCACCTACTTCATTCGCAGAGCGGATCCAGACAGTACACCCGCTGGTCATGATCCTAGGAAAGTCGCTTCGTCTCTGAATTTCTTTCAGAGTATGGATTTCGAAAGCCTCAAGAACTATACAGGCTGGAAATCCTCGCGTGTTTTCTTTAAACATTATGCGGAACAAGTGCACGAAGTGAAACATTTTGTGGTAGCCGCAGGTAGTGTTATGAAACCTGCTCTGAACTCTGCTTAGAACAGTGAGTTATTAGGGACTCTAACTCGTCGGGTGCCTATGTTGACCCTCAAGTGATACGTAGTGAAGCAGAAACCACCTTGTGTTTTCTTTAACTGTTCTTACCTCAGGTGAAAT
>NC_090744.1:121221279-121231279 GCF_036898095.1 Palaemon carinicauda | reverse complement strand
GTTGACACATACATATAATGATAATTTTGCCAATTTAGACGTGGTTTTCATGTTCATATAAGCCCCATATTATATTCCTCTTAATATCTGGATTCTCTCTACCTCGGGATCAGAGACCCAAGGGGAATCAATTCAAAGATGATAGCTTCTGGTCGGCCGGGGAATCGAACCCAGACCCAAGAAATTGAGGTTTCCATTGACTTCACAACCCAACCACAGAGTTGCTAAGTCAATGGAACCTCAGTTTCTTGGGCTCGGGTTCGATTCCCCGGCCGACCAGAAGCTATTATCTTTGAATTGATTCCCCCTTGGGTCTCTGATCCGAGGTAGAGAGAATCCAGATATTAGGAGTATAATATATGGCTTATATGAATATACTGTACATGTACATGTACATATACATCCGTTGCTGTAAGAAAGTGAATTATGCCACGTACTGCACGGCGATTAACCAAGTAGCCAGTGTAGGAAGAGAAGGTGGGCGGGGGCTACACACAGGAACTCACCCTGCAGTAAGGGTATGCAAAGGTGCACTTCCTCAGAGCGAGGTGTGCCACGAATTCCGATGTCCAACTGTACGAAAGTGGAGTAATAACTTTAAGTGGGTCGCGCCAGGGTAGAAATGACTATAATGACATCACATTGATGGTATTACAATAGATTGCTGAAAACCGGAAGGATAATACATAATGAACAATTCTTTGATAGGGAATTTAAAGTATAAGGTCAATATAAACAAGTCATTAATACATGAAAAAAAAAATATGGGCTTATCATTTTGATATATAAATAAATCAGCAGATTAAAATGTAGCAAAGAGGTTGTTTGTACACGGGTAAACTTCATCTAAAATTAAAATAAAATTTATAAAATTAAGAAGCACATGCAATTGTAACTGGAAAAGAAAAAAAGTATTACCGTACAGTCTTCTTAAAAGCAAATTTCCTTACTTTTATAAAAAATCCGAAGTATTGTGACAAAGATCAGGAAAGCTATTTCTCATCGACATCGTTGAAGAGCCACTAATTCATTATTAATGAACCCCTTTGTACTCGGAGACAGGCGCTTTAAGTATTTTCCGACCTCCGATAAAAAGCAAAATTGAGGCGATGAATCTCTCTCTCTCTCTGAATCTCTCTCTCTCTCTCTCTCTCTCTCTCTCTCTCTCTCTCTCTCTCTCTTCTCTCTCTCTCTCTCTCTCTCTCTCTCTCTCTTTTAAGTCTAAACATTTAACGGTTAAAAGTTCTCCATCTTAAGTAAAGGAAACATTTTATCGTAATAAACAGACAATACGAGGATTCTGATTCGGGATCAAATATTGAATGAAGAATTTTTATTAATAAACAACAGTTCAGTAGTCTCGTGTCATCATAAATTTAGAAGGACAGTATCCTATAAATCAGTTTACTTGATCTTTTTGTCTCTGCATCCACTACTTTTAGTATATTAGATCTTTTTGTCTCTGCATCTGCTACTTTTCTCAATTTACTTAATCTTTGTGTCTATTGGTCTGCTACTTTTTCAGTTGACTTGTTCTTCGCATCATTTGATCTGCTACCTTTCCTCAGTTCACATCTTTATGCCTTTGGATCTGGTACATTTTTCAGTTAGCTTAATATTTTAGATGCTGCATCTGCTACTTTTCTCAATTTACTAGATCTGTCTGTCTTGATCTGCTACTTTTTCATTTCATTTGATCTTTGTGGTTCTGCATCTGTTACTTTTCGTTTAGCTTAGGAACGAATTCTCAGAGTTGCCATTTACCAGCCAATTTGTTCCTTGTATCAATGCGTCTATCACTTTGCTGAATTAATTAGTTTCAAAGGTTTTAAAGGCCGCTCATGAATGGCAGAGGCATGGGAAAGTGACATTGCCCTATCACGCAGGAGAATGCCCTAGAGACAGACCATATATAAATATGATCAGCGCCCAAGCACCCTCTCCATACAAGCTAGGACCAGGGAGGTCCAGACAAGGGCTGCTGATGACTCATCAGATAGACCTATATGCTCCCCCACAACCAGCCCCCCCCCCCACTCCTTAGCTCACAAGGATGGTGAGGTTGCAGCGACCAGAGAAACTAACGAGTTTCAGCAGGACTAGAATCCCAGTCTGACTATCACCAGGCAAGGACGTTACCAACAGGCCACCACAAAAGGTGCAAGAGCTTCTGAGTCTTTTGCTTTGCCAGTCTTCTTAATCCATTTACTTTATCTTTATCTTCTACTTACGCTTAAACACAAGCTACTATTCTTCTATTTACGCTTAAGCGCAAGCTACTATTCTTCTACTTACGCTTAAGCGTAAGCTACTATTCTTCTACTTACGCTTAAGCGCAAGCTACTATTCTTGTACTTACGCTTAAGCGCAAGCTACTATTCTTCTACTTACGCTTAAGCGCAAGCTACTATTCTTCTACTTACGCTTAAGCGCAAGCTACTATTCTTGTACTTACGCTTAAGCGCAAGCTACTATTCTTCTACTTACGCTTAAGCGCAAGCTACTATTCTTCTACTTACGCTTAAGCGCAAGCTACTATTCAACTCGAATTTAGATGTATGTTTTTTTTTTCGGCTTACCTTACCAGTGTACTCGGTCTACTAATCGATTTCCATTTCTTTTATCCTGCCTTCCAGACCATCAAACCAGGGAATGGCTTTCCTTTGCCCCAATTTCCATTTCTTTTCACACAGACCAGACTTTTATTGCTCAACACCATGTCATCGGTTTTTAACTTTGGGTCTCTGTATCCTTATTCAGTTTCCCAGGGAAAGAAGCTCTTTTTCTGAAACTCTTTTCTTTCAATGAATCTTTCTTTTGCTCATTTAACCCATACATTTTTTTTCTTTTCCTTTTTATTTCATATTCATGTGAAATCTGGTTCGGGAAATTCCATGCAAGGCCGAAATTTTATTTAGATATCAGGCAATTTTTTTCTTTTATCTTTTATTATGAAATACACATTTACAATCCTACAACGTATAGCACATATACATCGTAGTGTATTAGGTATTTTGGCCTCGTATTATTATTTATATATGGTTAGTAAATATATATATATATATATATATATATATATATATATATATATATACACACACACACATATATATATATATATATATATATATATATATACATATATATATATATATTCATGTATATATATATATATATATGTATATATATATATATATATATATATATATATATATGTATTCAAATAAGCCATATATATTTTTGATACATTAATGTCTGGATTCTCTTAACGACCTCGGGATCAGAGCCCCAGGCGAAATCACACAAAGACAAGAGCTTGGCTCCGGCCGGGAATCGAACCCTGGTCGGCAAGCTTGGATAGACAGTGACTAAGCCACTTGGCCACGAAGAAAGATAAAAGTCAATGACAATTCTTCTGTACTTATACCTGTCGAATTCAGGTATTTTGTACTTAGAATTGAAATCAACCCATCTTCACCATCGTAGCTAAATACAAAATACCTGAATTCGACAGGTATAAGTACAGAAGAATTGTCATTGTCATTTATTGAAGGAATATATCACCATGAGAGATTAGTTCACTAAACGTTCAGCTGGGCTCCACAAGAATATTTGAAGACCCAGGCCTACATGGATGAGGACTATGAAACGCGAAGTATGAGATGATGACTGGAGAAGAATTGAATCAAAAGCTTAAGATAGAGGCGACTAGCGAAATCTAACCGAGGCCCTTTGCGTCAATAGGAGTGGGAGGAAGTGATGATTATGATATAAAAAATGAGAAGTATTTATTCCCAGTTAATTCAGTGTTTGCATACTCGATGCTTGAGTTTGAAAAGAATGAGAGAGAGAGAGAGAGAGAGAGAGAGAGAGAGAGAGAGAGAGAGAGAGAGAGAGAGAGACGCCTGGCGAAATCTAACCGAGGCCCTTTGCGTCAATAGACGTAAGAGGAGATGATGATGATATTACCAAAATAGAGAAGCATTTATTCCTAGCTAATTCAGTGTTTGCATATTCGATGTCTGTGTTTGGAGAGAGAGAGAGAGAGAGAGAGAGAGAGAGAGAGAGAGAGAGAGAGAGAGAGAGAGAGAGAGAGAGAGAGAGAGAGAGAGAGAGAGAGAATTCATTGGCGTCTTTATCTCCACCGAAAATAACCAGAGACGGGAAACTCTCCAGACCTGACATTCGTTCGTTCCAGGAATGTGACCTAGCTGATATCCTGGAACCACTGGAACCACTCGTCGCTCTCTTCCAAATGGCACGCCATTGCAATTGGATAGGAGGATGGTTTGGATTCTTAAGTAGGAGAGTTGAGATGAATAGGGATAAATCTTAAAGATTCCTCAAAAATAAAATTAAGGGAAAGAATCAGTGGTTCGTGGAGCTACGATTTTGTATTAGCATCGTTGAAAAAGGAAAGTTAGTTAAAGTTATTATTCATATATATATATATATATATATATATATATATATATATATATATACATATATATATACACATATCATCATCAGCTGTTACTACAATAGTCTACTGCAGAACAAAGGCCTCAGACATGTCCTTCCACTTGCCTCTGTTTATGGTCTTTCTATGAATCCAAACGCGAAAACTATCTTATTTCGCTAATCTATCGTCTTCTTTTCCTTCCCCTGCTTCTTTTCCAATATATATATATATATATATATATATATATATATATATATATATATATATATATATATATATATATATTTACACGTGTGTATGTACATATACTCTTTGCTATTTCTTTTTCTTATTCATCTATTCACTTCTATCATTGAAGCGTTTTTCAGTTAATTTCATTCAATGTTTATTCACTATACCCTCCCTTACATCAATTTTTCCTTATTCCCTTATATTTAGTATTTCCAACTGAATTAATTTGATTTAATGCAGATACTATATAGACAAATTTATTATATACATTTTTATATGAAATTCCTTCCTATTCATTTGCAAATAACAACCAGTTTTTCGCTAAAAAAAATATTTTCATACGACTTTGTGTTAAAAAATGGCATTTTTTTTTTATATAAAAGCTATTGAAAGATATCTTGTTCTAAGAACCTGCAATATGATCAGCTTTCCATATCCAATATTTAACATTTATAACAAAACACTATAGTTAGATCTGGATGTTCAGAAAAAATAGGTAAAAATCAACATAATCGTTAACTTTAACAACTGAAATGTTTTAAAAGAAAATAAAATTTTTTATTCAGTTGTGGTCTTTAATTTCCTTGAAAAAAAAAATAAAAAGGGGGGGGGGGATTTCTTGTTAATATAATAAAATTATAAGATTATGAATAATTTTATATGGATTTATTATTTATAAATCTTTTTATAACATATTTCACATAAATGAAAATGATTTAAGCTTATGATAAGATAAAAACCATATACTTAATACATATACATACATATATATATATATATATATATATAAATATACATATATATATATATATATATATATATATATATATATATATATATATATATATATATATCACCTCCTACTTGACGCTTTATAGTTCTCAGCCTTCTCATACTTAAATAACAATACCGTAACAATAAAAATGTCAAGGAATTAACCTATAGACTGCCAATATGGTTGAATCAGGTAACTGAATCCTTAAGAGTAGGTCCTAAAGCCAATCAGAGACCAACAATGGAATAACTTAAGTGCAATCATTCTAATTGGGTTTAATAATCTCGCTTATCTCAAAACAATCAAATAGTCATTAGGGCTCTTAAGCATTCCTCTATACCGATCAATTTAAGAAATAAATTACATTATCTAATCAGTACAATAGCTACATTCTGTAATTACATGTACGGATTATTTTCTACATATGGCTTTCCTTACAATAATGCTACTGTTATGATATTTCTCATATTATTTCCGTGTAAACAATGTTTATGGATACAAACAGAGTACTATGGCTATTTACAAGAATGCATTATTGAAAAAGGCTATCGTTCCTACGTCTCTAAGAACATTATGAGCTTAGTCTTGCGTCTATATACATGGGCGGAGGCACCTAGGATGTTTGAAGAGTGTTCTTATGTCTTGCTTTGTCTTCCATAAATTTTATTAATGTCTGATTCAATCATTTTTATTATGTTGAAATAACAGTTACCAGGTAATGTGTCATTAACTCATTTGTTATTCTATACAGGAATGTGGTGGCCAATGTGGTAACGTACCTGACTGGTGAAAGCCAGACTGAGGTTCGAGTCCCGCGCAAACTTGATAGTTTCTTTGGTACATGCAACCTTACCATCCTTGTGAGCTAAGGATGGGGGGTTTGGGGGAGCCTATAGGTATATCTGCTCAGTCATCGGCCACCATTGCCTGGCCCTCCTTGATCCTAGCTTGGATGGAGGGGGGCTTGGATGCTGATCATATGTATATTCGGTCAGTCTCTAGGGGCATTGTCCTGTTTGATAGGGCAATGCCACTGTCCTTTGCCTCTGCCATTCATGAGAACCCTTTAAACCTTAAACGAATATAATTATTTTGTTTTTAAGAACCTTTGTGTTTTTATTCCATTTTCAATATTTGTTAAAAAAAAAAAAAAAAAAAAAAAAAAAAAAAAAAAAAAAAAAAAGCCTGAAAATTGAAATCTCGGATCAAATCTCAGTAAAACATATTTTACATTCAAACCATCAACCGAAAATATTTAAAATTAAAAATGAAACGTTCTGTTTTATTGCTCTAAACTTTATGAATAAACGAAAACGTTCAAATGTCAATATGGAGATAAATAAACACCCGGTGCATATTTGAATGGATATTTATATTGTAAGTCATTTGGCTCTATTTTCCATGACAATAGGAACGATTTTGATATTCCTGAAATGTTTTTAGATACGAATGATTTTTAAGGTATTAATGGACGGTGGGAATATATACGTGTTTTTATGAGCTTACTTGTTTTATCAGAAGAGTTACAGTCTTACTTCTCAGTTTGTTTGAGTTATGTAATTTAACCTTTTAGTGTGTTTGAGTTACAGAGTTTTACTTCTTATTTTGTATTAGTTACGTAGTTTTACTTTTCAGTTTGTTTTAGTTAGGTAGTTTTACTTCTTAGTTTGTTTGAGATACGGATTAATACTCCTTGTAATGTTTGAGTTACAGAGTTTTACTTTTCCGTTGGCTTGAGTTACTGAGTTTACTTCTTATTTTGTTTGAGTTATGGATGGATATTCCTTGTAATGTTTGAGTTACGGAGTTTTACTTCTTAGTTTGCTTGAGTTACAGAGTTTTAGTTCTGATTTGGTATGAGCTACGGAGTTTTAGATTTGAGTTTGTTGGAGTTACAGTGTTTTACTTTTTAGTTGATTTGAGTTAGGTAGTTTTACTTCTTAGCTGGTCCGAGTTGTGGAGTTTTACTTCTTAGTTTGTTTGAGTTACGGAGTTCTGAGTTGGTTTGAACTACGGAGTTTTAGATTTGAGTTTGTTTGAGTTACGGGTTAAGAAGTCTTGTAATGTTTGAGTAACGGAGTTTTACTACTTAAATTGTTTGAGTTACGGACCAATACTTCTTGTAGTCTGAGTAACAGAATTTTACTTCTGAGTTGGTTTGAGTTACGTAGTTTTACTTCTTGGTTTGTTTGAGTTACAGAATTTTACTTCTGGATTGGTTTGAGGTACGGAGTTTTATTCCTTTATTTGTTTGAGTTACGGAGTTTTACTTCTTAGTTTGTTTGAGTTAAGGAGTTTTACTTCTTAGTTTGTACGAGTTACGGAGTTTTAGTTTTGAGTTTGTTTGAGTTAAAGTAGTTTTACTCCTTAGTTTGTTTGAGTTACGCAGTTTTACTTCTTAGTTGGTCTGAGTTACGGAGTTTTACTTCTTAGTTTGTTCGAGTTACGGATTAACACTCCTTGTAATGTTTGAGTTTGGGAGTTTTACTGCTTATTAAGTTTGAGTTCATATTAAAAAATGTCGTAGCAATTTCCCTGAAAATGTCATGTTTGATAAATCTGTCTTCAAAGTACTTTTTGTACAGATAAACCTAATTGACTTGAAAATGCATAAGTATGGGCTTTTAACGGAAATTTTCCTCACAACAGGGGATCATAAGGACATAATAATCCTATTTTAGGGTTATTTACTAAACCTGCCTTAAAATATATATACAATATATATATAATATATATAATATATATATGTATATATACACACACACACATATATATATATATATATATATATATATATATATATATATATATATATATATATATATATACACTCTACCTGTACTAAATGCGCGCACATCAGCAAGACGTGGCTAGCATAATATATTCTCCACCCCGTATAAATCTGCCTTAATATATATATATATATATATATATATATATATATATATATATATATATATATATATATGTATATACATATATATATATATATATATATATATATATATATATAAATATATATATATACATATATATATAATATATATATAAATATATATATATATATATATATATTTATATATATACATATACATATATATATATATATATATATATATATATATATATATATATATATATATATATATATATATATATATATATATACGCTACCTGTACTAAATGCGCGCACATCAGCAAGACGTGGCTAGCATAATATATTCTCCACCCCGTATTTTTCTGGGCGAATTTTAGGTTTATGGCAGTTTTAGTTATCGTCTCTGGTATTTGATGCATAATTTAGCATAATTATAACGTAAAAATTGTGAACATATAAACGAGCAGAAATATAAATACGATGAACGTAAATGCAGAAAATTTTTATTTATTAATTCCATAGAATATATAAAAGAATTTATTCTTCAGGAATTCAGAGAAAATGGTTTTTACTTTATATGAAATATTTTCCATGGTATTTCTGAAGAAACAGGAAATTAATAGGAATCCAGGTCAGAAAAATGTTGTGTAGGGAACCAGACGCATTTGCTTAAACATATGGGCTTTCTAAACAATCTCATAAATACACATGCAACTACGCATAAACATACCTATACATACATCTACACATACGCAAATACATACGCACATACTGTATATTCACCTACACCTATACATATAGATACAAATATTATTATCATTATTATTATTATTATTATCATTATTATTATTGTAAATATATAAACGAGCAGACAAATAAACATATGGGCTTTTTAAATAATCCCACAAATACTTTTTATTAAAAAATATGGAATATGAAATGTAGACGTTTATAAAAGACCTTTTGGTAATCAAACAAATCGTCTTAATTTAAAAAAAAAAAAAAAAATATGGACCATGAAATGTAGACGTTTTAAAAGGCATTTTTTTAGCAATCGAAGAAATCATTTTCATTTTCAAAAAATATAGACCATGAAATGTAGACATTTTAAATTAACCAAATTGTTTTAATTTAAACATGGAATTTGAAATGTTGACGTTTTAAAAGGACTTTTTAAACAATAACACAGTTTTGTATTCATTAAAAAATATGGAATATGAAAAGTAAACGTTGTGAAAGGACTTTATAGCAACCAACCAAATTGTTTTCATTAAAACATGGAATATGAAATGTAATTGTTTTAAAAGGAATTTTTAGCATCAACCAAATTGTTTTCATTAAAACATGGAATATGAAATGTAATTGTTTTAAAAGGAATTTTTAGCATCAACCAAATTGTTTTCATTAAAACATGGAATATGAAATGTAATTGTTTTAAAAGGAATTTTTAGCATCAACCACATTGTTTTCATTAAAACATGCAATATGAAATGTAATTGTTTTAAAAGGAATTTTTAGCATCAACCACATCGTTTTCATTAAAACATGCAATATGAAATGTAATTGTTTTAAAAGGAATTTTTAGCATCAACCACATTGTTTTCATTAAAACATGCAATATGAAATGTAATTGTTTTAAAAGGAATTTTTAGCATCAACCACATTGTTTTCA
>NC_090744.1:121210287-121213279 GCF_036898095.1 Palaemon carinicauda | reverse complement strand
AATGTTTCAAGTGGAAGTTCTTTATTCAATCTAGCATTTACTTTGGACGAAAAGCACAATCTGGTTACCGAAAAAAAAAAAATTTCTTTTTGTCAGAAATTTGTGTTTCTATCAGGAAAAGATAAGATGACATTTTAGGATAATTCAGTGTACATCGAGTCAAGAAATACATTTTGTCTGAAAAAAAATAGACCTGATGAAGTACATAATTCTTATTCAAAAAGTATAGAAGAAACTTATATAAGAAAAATGAAAAAATTGCGTTATTTTCTTTATGAACTGGAGGGGCACTCAGTAGAGAGCAACCCTCCGCCACAGCAGCTAATTTCTCTAGGTTACGGTTAATTCGGTTGACCTTTAGCACGACCTTGCCTTGACCTAGGGCTTTCAAACTTGAATCACATCCACTTCTCAACATAATAATTAATACTTGAAGTTTTCACTCCTCCATGAGTACAATTGTAGCCAGGAAATTTTCCACAAACAAACAGACAATCGGAGGCGAAAACACAACCTCTTCTCCAACTTCGTTGGTGGAGGTAATCAATATGAGTCGTTCGTTGTGTAAGGAAACTACTAACTTGTAATCTATTTAAGAAATACAGTCTTATAAAGTAAAGTAAATTCTCTTTCTATTCCAACATTTATCACTGCATTGCCAAATGCTAAACTGTGTTTAACAAGACAAAAATGGTGTGTTAACAAAAACTATACAACAATTTAAAAGTTATCTCTTAATTTATTGTTCTTTATTTATAATTTAGTTTAATAATTCAGGAAAATGGGCCATTTTAATAAATATATTATACAGTCCTCTCTCTCTCTCTCTCTCTCCTCATCTCTCTCTCTCTCTCTCTCTCTCTCTCTCTCTGCTTCCAAGCTAGGGCCAGGCAATGAATCAGCAGGTAGACCTACAGGCTCCCCCAAAATCCCCTCCTCTGCTCACAAAGATGGTGATGTGTGTAGACACTAAAGAACCTATCGAGCAGGGTTGTTGTGGTCTGATTGGTAACCGTCTCTGCCTGGTGTTTGCAGGGCGGGGGTTCGAGTCCCACTCAGTCTCATTAGTGTTTGCAACCTTACCATCCTTGTGAGCGAAGAGCAAAGGTTGGGGGTTTGGAGGAGCCTATAGGTCTATCTGCTGAGTCATCAGCCATCCATTACCTGGGCCCCCCCCTGGTCCTAGCTTGGGTGGAGAGGGGGTTTGGGCGCTGATCATGTGTATTTATGGTCAGTCTCTAGGGTATTGTCCTCCTTGATAGAGCAATGTCACTGTCCCTTACCTCTGCCATTCACGAACGACCTTTAAACCATTAAGCGGGTCTCGAACCCGAGACTGGCAGAACGCTAGGCAAAGACGGTTCAATTAGGGGACCCTAATTCCAGGGAATATGAGCAATCTCAGTGAATTTGCTCTCCCAGGAACTAAAACTAAGAGCTTCTTCCACCCACAGGAAAAGAAAAATTAGATTTTAGAAACTGCCTGCATATTAAAGAGTAACCTTAACGTGAATGAAAAATTGTCCAAAAAAAGATACTTTTCCAATTTTTTTTTTTTACTATTTTCGAATCTTTTTTTTATCAAGGAGAAAAGATCATGATTAAAGTGGGATCTCGAGAGAGAGAGGAAAATCATTATCTTTTTAATAGGACTTTTGAGTCACAAGATAATGGAACCATCTTTTTTCAAGTCATTGTTTTTGGGTGCATTAAAAGTGCTCTCTCTCTCTCTACTCTCTCTCTCTCTCTCTCTCTCTCCCTCTCTCTCTCTCCTCTCTCCTCTAGAATACGGAGTTCACTTGGGGTCTCCAGGTATTTGAAAGGATATAGATAGACTGGAAGCAGTACAAGATAAGGCCACCAAATTAGTTCCACACCAAGACAATTTGGATATAGACGAGGATGGAACTTTTGAACTTATTTTATATACTAACTCGATGACTAAGGGGACAATTAATAGAGGCATTCAAAATTCTTAAAGGAATAACAAATTTAGATTACAACAATCTATTCACGCTTAGCACAAATCAGGCCAGAGGTACCGGATACAAAATGGAATTGAATAGATACAACTCCACTCAATGTAGTAATTTCTTTACATAAAAAAATAGCAAATAAATGGAACAGACTTCCAGCGATGTAGTAAACAGTAACAAGCTAAAAGAGTATAACAGTACTATCATAAAAAGAAATTTTTCTTTATACAATCTGGATCAGGGGCATATATATGATAATATCATTCATAAAAGACCCTTTTTTTCTGGAAGCTGACACACACATCACTGCACATGGCATCTACGATCCGAGCAATACACAAACTTAAACACAGATCAATTAGAAATCCCTCTCGAAGGAAGGCAGACGGAGAACCTTCAGCGCCAGGATAAAAAATCATAATTGGATTTTTAGAAACTTTCGGCATATTAGAAATTCCTTTCCTTTTAGGGGACCGGTTCCAATTCCGATCACTTTCACCTGAATGAAATCTCTCCCAAAAAAAGAATACTTTTTTCTTTTAATTATATTAGAATCTTTCTTTTGTTATAGAGTAGAAAAAGATCTTTATCATGGTGGGCTCCTAACAGAGGAAATAATTCTTTTCTGATGTAAGTTTTGATTAAGAGAATAGGGTAATTTTTCGTTTGTTAGTGGTTTTTTAGAGTATTTTAATGGAAGAGCTCTCTCTCTCTCTCTCTCTCTCTCTCTCTCTCTCTCTCTCTCTCCTCTCTCTCTCTCTCTCTCTCTCTCTCTCTCTCTCTCGTATTTAGTAACAGAATGTGGTGATTTTTCGTTTGTCAGTCATTAAATAGACGAATCTCTCTCTCTCTCTCTCTCGTGGCATAGAATAACAAAAAGCTACATAAATAGCACATTTAGGTATTAGGTTGGACAAAGCATAAGCCAACCGTCGAGATACTACGGCTACAGAGTTATTGGGTCCTTTGTCTAGCCAGACAGTACTACATTGGATCCCTCTCTCTGGTTACGGTTC
>NC_090744.1:121197787-121200287 GCF_036898095.1 Palaemon carinicauda | reverse complement strand
TGCTCTCGTATCCATGTTCCTCTTTTACTGTCTTTTAGTGTTATTTCCATCATCATTCTTCCTTTAGCTCTTTGAAATGTAACTAGCTTATATTGTGAGGTCTATATACAAATGATCTATGTTACGTAGATCTATACCTAAACACACATGCAGTAGATATATATATATATATATATATATATATATATATATATATATATATATATATATATATATATCTATATATATATGTATATATATATATATATATATATATATATATATATATATATATATATATATATATAACCATATATGAAACGGCATATGTAATGTGTGTTTAGTAATATATATATATATATATATATATATATATATATATAATATATATATTATATACTATATATATTCTAAATGGGTTAATGCGTGCGTGCGTGTTCTGATATGGAATTTAATAAAGTAATTGCAATAAGTCTACCCTTAAGTATAACAACGTAAAACATCATAAATTGATGAAATACACTGTGTGTAAAGGCTTGTGGCCCAATTATGCAAAAACGATAAATAAGTTAGTATCCGGAACTCTATTTGTAAATTTACATGGTTAACGTGGTCAAGGATAATATGACACCTAACAGCGCGTATATTTTATAAGTATATTAGAGTTTGATACAGAACTAATATCATTGAACACAAAAACTTCCAGACCACTTATTTATAATTATTTTCGTATATACTTTTATTTTTGTGGCGATGAATATAGATAGAAATAAACATAAAATTGTGGAAGTGTTTATCTTTTATCGTATGAATTAAAATGGATATTATTATCAATATTATTATTACTTGCTAAGCTACAACCCTAGTTTTGATTAATATAGATAAAAATAAACATAAAATAACATAAGAGTGTTTATCTTTTAAAGTATGGATTAAAATGGATATTATTATTAGTATTATTATTATTACTTGCTAAGCTATAACCCTACTTTGGATGAATATAGATAAAAATAAACATAAAATAATGGGAGAGTTTATTTTTTAACGTATGGATTAAAATGGATATTATTATTATTATTATTATTATTATTATTATTATTATCACTTGCAAAGCCATAACCCTAATTGGAAACGCAAGATGCTATAAGCCCAATGGCTTCAACAGGAAAAATAGAAAAAGACCTGTGGTATGTCTGGGTTTGATGATATCAAAATGGCATCTCCTTGACTTCTCATTATGGTGGTTCGCAGTTCTCTCAAAGATGGCATTAACGAGATTATAGATATCGTAACCTACAACAATACCTATCGTAAGTCGTTAATAGGTTTTTAGAAATATGGATTAAGTTTATTTTCAACCTAGCGTGGTAAATTATTTTACATTGTTCCCTATACACGTACTGAACATGAAAAAGCACTTATAATCCATTAATACCAGCTTCTTCCCCACCCCTCCACCCTGCTCCGAAATCTATGGCCGATCGAAAAATGGCTACTGTGACTTTTCTATGACAAGAATCAATACTAAATATTTATGAGTGTAGTTCACATAACACCCATCAGCCCCCTTGGAAAATCATTTGGAAATCTGTAAAACTCTGGGAGTAGTTTGCTCCTCCTCGCTGATTTTTTTTAGCTACAAATCGTCACTTACGAACCAAAGTGACAGCCATGGCATGCCTTTAGAAGGTATGAACATGAGAATTGCAGAAACAAAGCTCATATATATATATTATATATATATATATATAATATATATATATATATATATAATATATAAGTATATATATATATATATAATATAAAATCCCTTGAATTTTCATTTGAATATATTAATTGGTATAGGAGGTATTGACCTCGCCGCCGAAAATATCAGCTGCCCCCACCCACCCCACCGCCCAACCCGGCGATAATAATAAAAGGGAATGACTGTACTATGGGCTGAGTGAGTTTCGGGTAGCGAAAATTTTGGCATTTCATATAAGGTGACAATGAAAACAAGATACCTACATTTATAAGGTCCCATGTGAAGTACACTCATGTACAGAACAACAGTTAATTATATTGCATGACATAGAAACCGACGAAGGTCGGGTATAACGGTTCAAAACCCTTTTTTAATGTTGCACATGAACCTTTGCTAACTCTACCTACCCGTCTCTGTGACCTAGAAAAATTTAGATGTTTGGCCAGAGGAGTCAGGCAATATAAAGATAATGAACATTGGAGGCGGGCATAGTCGTACCAACTGACAGATTCCCAGTTAAAAGGTTTAAAGGCTGCCCAGAAATGGCAGGGGCATGGAACAGTGACATTGTCCTATCGAGCAAGACAATGTTTAAGAGAATGACCATATATGCATATGATCAGCAAGCAAGCCACCTATAACCAAAGTTAGGACCAAGTTGAGGACATTGGCGCTGATGACTCAACAGATAGACCTATAGGCTCCCCTAAACCCTGATCCTTAATTCGCAAAGATGGTGTGAAGTTGCAGCGACCAAAGAAACTAACGAGTTTG
>NC_090744.1:121187787-121192787 GCF_036898095.1 Palaemon carinicauda | reverse complement strand
CCTTTGGCCAGTCAAGAGTGGCTTTTAAACCTTAATTCTAATTATGAATCGAGTTTGTTTAAACGCACTTACGAAGAAACATAAATTCCAATCTCTCTCTCTCTCTCTCTCTCTCTCTCTCTCTCTCTCTCTCTCTCTCTCTCTCTCTCTCTCTCTCTCTCAAACGTTTTTTTTAGAACATACCTCCTTCAGCAGAACAAAGCAAAAGAATCACATTTCCTTCGGATATACCCTGAGAAATTTGTATCGAAATACCTCTCCAGTCTCGAGTGGCTTAACAACAATGATCGAAATCTCGAAGAGATGTAAACACGTCAAAAGTCTCTTTCTTCCTGTTTTCTTTTTATTACACGGTATCTTAAGAATTTTGTCTCTATATGTATATTTATTCATTTATTTTTACTTATGTATGTATATAAAAATTTATCTAACTTTAAATATTCTAGCATTTATTAGTTTATTTTGGTATTTATTTATTTATGTATTTGTCTAACTATCAACTATCTATTTATTTCTCTCTCTCTCTCTCTCTCTCTCTCTCTCTCTCTCTCTCTCTCTCTCTGTACTATATATATATATATATATATATATATATATCATAATACTTTATTTATACCATTTATATAATCATAAAAATGCACATGAAAAAATTCAGATGAGCCTCTACCCTTTATTGGCAACAAAGGAAATACGCGAAATTGTAAAAAATATATCGAAAATTGATGCACATACTCTTACAATTAAACGTTAACCAGTCGTTAGGACTTGGCCAATATTCTTATAGGGAACACAAATATTTCATTATTAATAATCCATCGAAATAAGACTAACTAAATCCAACGCTACTTTATGACTTTGTCCAAACACGATCGTACATTATAACGGTTTTCATTTTTTTTTTTTTTGTATCGTCGCCCACTCTTCCTTGCAATGTTAATATATCAACCTGAGTAAGCCTGCTAGCTCATGTTTTTTTTTTTGTATCGTCGCCCAATCTTCCCTGCAATGTTAATATATCAACCTGAGTAAGCCTGCTAGCTCAGGTGTGTCTGTTTTTTTTTTTTAATCTTTTGTTACGTTCGTGCCCGCATGTCCTGCTATATAAGCTCGATCTCTGTTTAATGTAGTTTAGTTTAATGCAACCGAATGGATTGGTATAAGAATATCAACAACTGAAAATTTCTATCACAGATGCCTTTTCTGTTTTTGCGGTTTAATGAGTAGATGAATTACTCTCCGCTGTATTTCTCAAAAACTTTAATAATAAAATTAATGACAATAGCAATAATGATAATAATAATGATAACAATGATACTATTTCACATGGCCAAAAAAATATCAACTGTCTAGTACTGTACAATGATAGCTCTCTACTTATAATTTTAATATACCGATTCTAGTTTGGCGACCATAGATTTAAATCTATTCCTGTAATTCCAAGCTTCGCAAAATCTAATGGCCCCATTAATTCTTGCTTTTATGAAACCATTTCACAAGGGATCCGAAGCCTACGTTAAAATTTCAGTCATCCGCTGTGGTTGTGGTAGGGGTGGCAGGCCTGGCTGTGTCTACCAGAACAGGATTGCCAACCTATTTCACGTCTTTCGTTCTTGTCATAATGATTCACGCATATTGTGCAACGCTAGTTTTTCTAAATATAGCTGTATCGTCGTAAAGGTGAAATTAGTTGTTAAGTAATTTCAGATATATTGATAATAAATGGTAACTAAGGTATTTAGATGGACAAATCGTAACTCACGATAATTAAAAACCTAACGAAATTGGTGGTGACTAAAACCTTTTTTTCCTAACTGGACTTTCTATTTTGTTGGTTGACATAAGCAGCTCTCTTGGAGCTTCTCTTTCAGTTTTGTAAATTTAATTTAAGCTAAGATGTGGCAAACTTATTCAAGGTCAAAATACTAAGAAAAAAATATGACTGAAATTGTTAGTTGTGAACTTTGGGCATTTTAAAAGTAAGTTTGTTTTGTTTTTATAATAATAATAATAATAATAATAATAATAATAATAATAATAATAATAATAATAATAATAATATCTTGGTAGGAGACCCTCCTTCAACTAGGTGGAGTTAAATACTATGGCTGCATGGGCAGAATTCAATTTCTTGTCCAATTTCTCGATTCTTCGGACAATTCTTTTTTCAGGATTGCTACATTCAGCTAGCAAGTTAGCGAAGCTCATCAGAGTGAAGGATACAAATCAGGTTAAGGCTGGATGTAATTAATACAATTACAAGTAATACTCGAAAATTACAACAGGTAAAGTCAAGAGTGGGTTGCGACGCGTTTCAGAACAGCTTGCTCCGTCTTCAGGCGAGAAGTGAGGCTCTGGCTAGATCTGGGTTGCAACCCACTCCTGGCTTTACCTGTTGTAATTTTCGAGTATTACTTGTACTTGTATTAATTACATCCAGCCTTAACCTGATTAGTATCCTTCACCCTGATGAGCTTCGCCAACTTGCTAGCTGAATGTAGCAATCCTGAAAAAAAGGATTGTCCGAATAATAATAATAATAATAATAATAATAATAATAATAATAATAATAATAATAATAATAATAATAATAATAATTGCAATTCTACTTAGAGCGAGAGAGAGCGAGAGAGAGAGAGAGAGAGAGAGAGAGAGAGAGAGAGAGGAGAGAGAGAGAGAGAGAGAGAGAGAGAGAGAGAGAGAATGTGTGTCTCTGCAAGATAAAAAAAAAACCGGCCATACTAGCAATCGGAAGCAGTATTTCTCTCTTCGAAAGAAATTGCCTTTACTTCCCTAACGAGTATTTTTACGACCGAAAATGTCAACGAAAACTATTACCAGTAATGTCACTTTGACTAACTGGATACAGTTTTGTTACGACAATGACCATTAAAAAAAAAAAAAAAAAAAAAAAAAAAAAAAAAAGAAAAAAAAAAAAAAACACCTATAATATACGATCGTGTTTGGACAGTCATCAATTAGCATTGGATTTTGCTAGTGCTATAATTTACACGAAGAAAAATAATATTCTTAACAAACCAATAATTCGCTAGTGGTTAGCGTTTGCTGTCTTAAAATGAAATACTGATTGGTTAGGAAAAATTACAAGAGCATTCTTGATTGGAAAATGATCAATGTAAAGGTATAAAGATTCTAGCTGAAATGGGATGTGTTAAATGGTCCAATACATCCCAATTCCGGTATTAAGGGATCTATTAACCAAAAAAAGAAGAGAGAGAGAGAGAGAGAGAGAGAGAGAGAGAGAGAGAGAGAGAGAGAGAGAGAGACTCTTGTAGAAACCAATGACAGATTGCATAATACGTTTGATATTTTATAAAAAAAAATAAAAGAGACCTTAAGTTTTTTATGATCTCCGCTAAGGACAATAAACTTAATAATATTTGTTTATATTTAACTAGCAAAATTACCCAAAAAAGTTCTCCATAGAATCTTAGTAAAACCTTACCAAAATGTGGGCTTCGTAGTTAGCAAAATATTATCAAATGTTGGGAGAGAAATGAATGTAACTGTCTGCGAGGAAGTACCTAATAGAACTAACTTATTCAAATCATTCGGGTTGGGACTCATGAGGAAGTCTGTCATTAAGAGGGTTTCAAATTCTGACAATAATTCACGCAGCTAAAATAGGAAATATCCGATTCACCTGAGCGAATCCTATTAACAGCACCTTGTGTATATAGCCAGATCCTCAATTAATTTTACATCCTTTGTCATTACCTTGTTTCAGAATATACATACAAACATATTATTATATAGATATATATAATATATATATATATATATATATATATATATATATATATATATATATACATTAGGTAGTATCTTCTATATACTCCTGCTACAACTATTCAGAATGTATCTATAACAGGTAGCATATTCTATATACTTCTGCCATCATTACCCTATTCTGGAGCGTATTGTGCCATGTGGTGAATTCAATATGCTCTTCATATGTTTCTCCTACTCCGAGGTATATCTGGGTCAGGTGGTAAATGTGATTTGAATCAGATGTTAAATATGATTTTCTCATTATGATTGCCATGCTCTGTAGTGTATGTGTAACTGCTGTGTATCCGTTTTTTTTTTTTTAGTACCCACTTGGGCCTTTTTATGGAATCATGTGTATCCCTAAAATTTAGAATGAAAAAGAGAAACTAAACTGATATTGTAATATAATTTCAAAATCAATGAAGATTACATTATGTATTAGGCAAAAATGGCTATTCTCTCTGATCTAATGTACCCCCTGAGGAGTAAAAATATACCAATTGAGGTACATGTACCCAAGGTTGGGAACCATTGGTGTAAGGTGACAAATTAAATATTCTCCTTGCGTTGCTATCATGCTCTGGGGTGTATTTTAGCATAACAATACATTCGGTATTCTCCTCTCGTGATTTCCGAATTCTGGGTTATATTTGAACCAGGTCATATTTTTCAAATACCCCTGAGGGAAAATCAATAAACGCTTTTCATATTACGCACCTTACATAATAAATGCATTATTATTATTATTATTATTATTATTATTATTATCATTATTATTACTTGCTAAGCAACAACCCTATTTGGGAAAAGCAGGATGTTATAATCCCAGGGTCTCCGACAGGAAAAGTAGCCCAGTGTGGAAAGGAAACAAGTAAAAATAAAATATTTTAAGAACAGTACCAACATTAAAATAAATATTTCATATATAAACTATATAAATTTTAACAAAACAAGAGGAAGAGAAATTAGATAGAATAGTGTGCCTGAGTGTAAATACTAAGAGCTCTCACTGCCGTATGAATAGAGTCAGTAATTGTTTTAATAAATATTACTCAAATAAAATTATTTTTTAAGGAAAACCAGAAATGGAATGACAAATAGTAAATTCATGGATGTAGAAGGATCCTAAAATGTATTTTAGGATCACCATGCTCCATGAAATACCCTGTACCACGTTATATATTCTAGGAGGACTCTCCAAAATAAAACCA
>NC_090744.1:121180287-121185287 GCF_036898095.1 Palaemon carinicauda | reverse complement strand
CTATAAAACCCAATATCCTAGATTACAATTCAACCCACTCAGCTTTTGACAATCGAATGACGGCTCGAGTTCACCAAAATTAAACATTTCTCGTTGACTTCAATTGAATTCATCAGCCGGAAATGTAATCTTTCCCAATGATTTATTCATACATTGTCCTCATAAATGAATCGGTCATTCGATATATTTGGAATTTGCCTACGCTTCTTTTCCAGTCGACTTAAATACTGACATGTTTGTTTCATGAGCCTGGAATCGGAATGGGAACTGTTTTGGAATGGGAATGTAAACCGTTTAATGCTATTTTGTCATAAAGTGAAATTGATGTTTTTTTTTATTTTCCTATTTTAGCATCGGTATATTTAGCACTTTAGAAGTAGTACTGTGTGCACCTTGTTATGGAAAATATTACTGTATAACAGTATATGTTATTTTATCACTGTTTAGAGGTAGTACTGTGTGCACTCTGTTATGGAAAATATTGTAACAGTATATGTCTGTATTGAATGACCTATTATACTATTATAGTATATTATATTATTTTATATTATATATGAAAGATTTATTTTAATGTTATTGTTTTTAAACTTCTCTTGTAGTTTTACCTTATTTCCTATCCTCACTGGCCTATTTTCCCTGTTGGAATCCTTGGTCTTATAGCATCCTGCTTTTCCAGCTAGGGTTGTAGCTTAACGAGTAATAATAATAATAATAATAATAATAATAATAATAATAATAATAATAATAATAATAATAACAGCAGAGGTCAGTATCGAAAAATATTATTAAAACCGCAGATATCAGTATAAAAAATAAATATTATTATGGCATATGTCAGTACCTGAAAATATAGTATAAGACCTGTTGTATAATGTGTATATCACTGTGTATCATATATATTCTCATTATTATTTACCTATACGTGCACATTAACATCCGGTTGCTAATACTGCTACATACATAGTCTTTTGCATATTAATTGCCTTAGAATTAGCCATCAAAATCTACCTCATTAAGGGAGAATTATTAAGGAAATACAGTTCCAACAAGTGTATTAAGTATGTAAGTTGAGTAGTCAGTGATTGCAACATAGGATAAAAAGGCTGTGGGTCATGCAATGGCATCCAGGTAGATTGATGATAACTCGAGGGATATATACGTTGAAGGACAAGCCAAATCCACCTCATTAAGGGAGAGATGTTTGGGTACAGTATATATATATATATATATATATATATATATATATATATATATATATATATATATATATATATATATATATACATCCATCCATCTATCTATCTATCTATCTATCTATCTATCTATCTATCTATCTATCTATCTATCTATCTATCTATATATATATATATATATATATATATATATATATATATATATATATATATATATATATATAATGATAATTTTGCCCATTTAGACGTGGTTTTCAGGTTCATATAAGCCACATATTATTCTCCTCCTAACATCTGGATTCTCTCTACCTCGGGATCAGAGACCCAAGGGGGATTCAACTCAAAGATAATAGATTCTGGTCGGCCGGGGAATCGAACCCGGGCCAAATAAATTGAGGTTCCGGTGACTTAGCAACTCAGCCACAAAATTGCTAAGTCAATTGAACCTCTGTTTCTTGGGCCGGGGTTCGATTCCCCGGACGACCAGAAGCTATTATCTTTGAGTTGATTCGCTCTTGGTTCTCTGATCCCGAGGTATATACAATCCAGATATTAGGAGGAGTATAATATATGGCTTATATGAATATAGTGTACATATACATGTACAATTACATCCGTTGCTCTTAGAAAGTGCACTATGACACGTGCTGCACGGCAATTAACTAAGTAGCCAGCGTAGGAAGAGAAGGTGGGCGGGGCTACACACAGGAACTCGCCCTGCAGTAAGGGTATGCAAAGGTGCACTTCCTCAGAGCGAGGTGTGCCACGAATTCCGATGTCCAACCGTACGAAAGTGGAGTAATAAATTTAAGTAGGTCGCACCAGGGTAAAAATGACTGTAATGACATCACATAAATGGCATTACAATAGATTGCTGAAAACCTGAAGGATAATACATAATGAACAATTCTTTTTTTTTTTTTTTTTTAGGAAATTTAAAGTATACGGTCAATACAAACAAGTCATTAATACATGAAAAAAAAATATGAGCTTATCATTTTGAAATGTAAATAAATCCGCATATTGAAATTTAGCAAAGAAGTTGTTTTTACTCGGCTAAACTTCATCTAAAATCAAAATATTTGGAAAATTAATAACCATATGCAATTATAGCTGGAAAAAAACTATAAGTGTTCTTAAAAAGCGAATTCCCATTTTTAGAAAAAAAAAATAAGAAGTATTGTGACAAAGATCAGAAAAGCTATTTCTTATAGACATCGTTGAAGAGCCACTAATTCATTATTAATGATCCCCTTTGTACTCGGAGACAGGCGCTTTAAGTATTTTCCGAACTCTCGATAAAAAGCAAAATTGAGGCGAGGAATCTCTCTCTCTCTCTCTCTCTCTCTCTCTCTCTCTCTCTCTCTCTCTCTCTCTCTCTCTCTCTCTCTCTCCCCCTTTTAAGTAAGGGAAACATTTTATCGTAATAAATAGACAATACGATGATTCTGATTCGGGATCAAATATTGGATGGAGAAATTTTATTAATAAACAACAATTCAGTAGCCTCGTGTCATCATAATTTTAGCCGGACAGTATCCTATAAATCATTTACTTGATCTTTTTGTCTCTGCATCCACTACTTTCAGTATATTATATGTTTGTGTCTCTGCATCTGCAACTTTTCTCAATTTACCTAATCGTAGTGTCTCTTGGTCTGCTACTTTTCAGTTTACTTGTTCTTTGCGTCATTTGATCTGTTACCTTTTCTCAGTTCACTTGATCTTTGTGGCTATAGATCTGCTACTTTTTTTCAGTTAGCTTAATCTTTTAGATGCTGCATCTGCTACTTTTCTCAATTTACTAGATCTGTCTGTCTTTCGATCTACTACTTTTTCATTTCACTTGATCTTAGTGGTTCTGCATCTGTTACTTTTCGTTTAGCTTAGGAACGAATTCTCAGAGTTGCCATTTACCAGCCAATTGTTGTCCTTGTATGAATGCGTCTGCTATTTTCCTGTTTTAACTGTTTTCAAAGATTTTAAAAGCTACTCGTGAATGGCAGAGGCATGGGAAAGTGGCATTGCCCTATCACGCAGGATAATGCCCTAGAAACAGACCAAATATAAATATGATCAGCGCCCAAACCCCCTCTCCATACAAGCTAGGACCAGGGAGGGCCAGACAATGGCTGCAGATGACTCATCAGATAGAGCTATAGGTTCCCCCCACAACCCCCCACCCCTATCCCCATCCTTAGCTCACAAGGATGGTGAAGTTGCAGTGATCAAAGAAACTAACGAGTTTGAGCAGGAATAGAATCCCAGTCTGGCGATCACCAGGCAAGTACGTTACCAACAGGCCACGGCAAAAGGTGCAAGAACTTCCGAGTCTTCTGCTTTGCCAGTCTTCTCAATCCATTTTCTTTGTCTTTATCTTCTACTTATGCTTGAGCGCAAGCTACTATTCTTCTACTTTCGGCTCACCTTACCGGTCTACTCGGTCTACTAATTGATTTCCATTCCTTTTATCCTGCCTTCCAGACCATCAAACCAGGGAATGGCTTCCCTTTGCTCCAATTTCCATTTCTTTTCACACAGACCAGACTTTTATTGCTTAACACCATGTCATCGGTTCTTAACTTTCGATCTCTGCTTCCTTATTCAGTTTCCCAGGGAAAGAAGCTCTTTTTCTGAAACTCTTTACTTTCAATGAATCTTTCTTTTGCTCATTTTACCTATACATTAATTTTCCTTTTCCTTTTTATTTCATATTCAAGTGAAATCTGGTTCAGGAAATTTCATGCAAGGCAAAATTTTATTTCATCTTTTATTATGAAATACACATTTAGAATCTTACAATTTATAACATATATAAATCGTAGTGTATTAGGTATTTTGGCCTCGTAACATTATTTATATATGGTTAGTCAAATATATATATATATATATATATATATATATATATATATATATATATATATATACACACACATATATATATGTATACATATACACATATATATACATATACATATATATATTTATATATATATATATATATATATATATATATATATATATATATATATATATATATATAGGTAAACCATACAAACTACTTTTTGTGATTTCCTTTACATATACAGAGCTATGAATAACACATTTTGTGCCACAATTCTCTTTATATACCTATCAATGAAACTTGTGATTCCAATGCCTCATCAATGACAATTTAACCATAAAAAATCACAATATCTAATATGCGTTCTCTTAAATTCATCTCAAGTTTGTGACCAAATTAAGATGACATTATTTAAAATTCCAACTGACATATGAAGACCAAAATTTCAATGAAAGAAACATTCACATAAGAGAGAAAAACATAAATCTACATTAGGATGAGATAAATAACATATTCTTCAAGCATAAACACAAGCTACTTTCGTAATATATATATATATATATATATATATATATATATATATATATATATATATATATATATATATATATATATATATATATACATATGTATATGTATATGTATATATACATTTGTATATGTATATATATACATACATACATATATATGTGCATATATATATATATATATATATATATATATATATATATATATATATATATATATATATATATATATATATATATATATAGTGATCATCCATTTTCAATTTCAGAATTGACCTTCACATTTCAACTGAAAAAAAAATAAGAAAAACAACAATAACATGATATCCATTAGGGAAGATAATGAAATTGCATTGTTAAAATTTTGAAATAGACTAAAATGATTTAGACTTCATATCACCCAAAAAATATACTTATTTGTTGAATTGTGTTTATA
>NC_090744.1:121145287-121172787 GCF_036898095.1 Palaemon carinicauda | reverse complement strand
CTCTTCCTTCTCCTCCATCACCTCCTCCTCCATATCATCCTCCACCACCATCTACTACTACTACTACTACTACTACTACTACTACTACTACTCCTCTTCCTCCTCCTCCTACGCTCCACATCATCCTCCACCACCATCTCCTCATCCTCCTCCTCCACCACCATCTTCTACTCCGCCACCACCTCTTCCTTCTCCACCACCTCCTCCTCCTTCTCCTCCTCCTCCTCCACATCATCCTCCACCACCATCTTCTACTCCTCCTCCTCCACCAACTCCTCCTCCACCACCACCTCCTCCTCCTCCATCTTTTAAGTTTCTTTAGGATCCTCCAGCTTCCTTAACCAGCTCCCAGCCATTTCTTCCAGCATCAACAAGCTCCATTAAACAGTTTCCGAAGGATGGCTTCCTCCACCGCGTTGTTCTGACGCCCACCCGAGTTTTTGTATTCTGCTTGCAGTCGCTTTAAAGAGATCACCAGATTTAAAGACAAGAGACCCCGTAAAAAAAAAAAAAAAAAAAAAAAAATGTAGGGAATCCAGGATCCTGACCTGGAATGGCTTAAACAAATTCTCAGGAACTTAATCTTATATTCATTGAAGAGATTCTGTGTAATCGTCAAACTCCATTCTCTCCTAACACCGACAGTCCAAAAGGTTTTTTTTTTAAGTTGATAGAAACAAAAGTGGATCACTTAATTCTATTTTAAACTCGTTTGATTCCCAGTAAAATTCTCTCTCTCTCTCTCTCTCTCTCTCTCTCTCTCTCTCTCTCTCTCTCTCTCTCTCTCTCTCTCTCTCTCTCTCTCTCTCTCTCTCTCTCTCTTTAATATATCGAATAACTTCATACCATAAATGTACATCAAAGCCTTGTTCATGAGCTTAATTGCGACTAAATCTTCCCATCTTTCACGATTGTATGGTTTAAAAAGAATAAAAAATATATTAACATGCCAAGGAAGGAACTGAATAGTTCAACTTTACATGTCAGTGAAGCCTTGTGAAATATCAAATACATCAGTATTGCGTACCATCGTAATAATAATAATAATAATAATAGTAATGGCTGCATCGGCAGAGTTTATTTTCTTATCCAATTTTTCTATTTTCCGGATAATTCTCTTCTCTAGAGCGCTGCAATCAGCCAGCAGACTTGAAAAATTCATCAGTCAGGTGAATGACAAAATCGGGAAGACTTCTCAAGTATATTCTCACAAAATACAAGTAAAACATTTGGTACAAAATAGTAAAAACTACGACGCGTTTCGAGGATATACTTGAGAAGTCTTCCCGATTTTGTCATTCACCTGACTGATGAATTTTTCAAGTCTGCTGGCTGATTGCAGCGCTCTAGAGAAGAGAATTATCCGGAAAATAGAAAAATTGGATAAGAAAATAAACTCTGCCGATGCAGCCATTACTTTTAACTCAACCTGCCTAAAAGAGGGTCTCCTACCACAATAATAATAATAATAATAATAATAATAATAATAATAATAATAATAATAATAATAATAATAATGACAAGGACCGAAGCACCGTTTATCTAATTTATTAAAAAAGGGATATTGCATGTTTGTGAAAGGTCTATTATTTCCAAGTAAGACACAACATTAAACAGTAATTACTGTTCTGGCTTGACTCTCTTTGATGTCTTTCTGTCTATCGATATATTCTTTTGATGTTTGAACATTTAATTTTAGGAAACTTTTGCACACGGACACTTACATTAATACAGTATATAAATGTCTATACACACACACACACACATATATATATATATATATATATATATATATATATATATATATATATATATATTATACACACATATATTGATCCATCTATCTATCTATTTAAATATATATATATATATATATATATATATATAAATACATATAAATACATATATATATATATATATATATATATATATATATATATATATATATATATATATATATATATATATATATATATATATATATATATATATATATATATATATTATACACACACACTACACACACACACACACACACACACACACACACACACACATATATATATATATATATATATATATATATATATATATATATATATATATATATATACATACATATACCCATCTCTCTATCTATCTATCTATATATATATCATATATGTGTGTGAGTGTGTGTGTAATGTATGTATTGATGGGTATGTGTTTAGGTGTTTGTATGTATGTGTGTGAATGATTATATGCGCACGTGGACAGTAGACATCATTATACAAAACCTGTGACGGAAAAAAAAAAAAAACATTGCTCCTTTTGCAAATGCTTTTACTTCCATCCATCCATTCAACTTCCCCCCGGTGACCATCTTTGTTCAACCCTACGACAGCCCGTCAATCGCCCTTGACTTTTTCCCATGCTTCATCGCTTTTGAGACATAGCGTGACCTCCTGCCTTGAAATGGCATCAAGACATCGTCACGAATGATTGAGTTATTCGAGATACTATTAAATATTCATATAAATAATAATTTTATTCGGGTATCTATTAAATATTCATATGAATAATCATTTTTTGGGGAAACTATAAAATATTCATATGAATAATCGTTTTATTCGGGAAACAATAAAATATTCAAGATCATTTTATTCGGGAAACAATAAAATATGCAAGATCATTTTATTCGGGAAACTATAAAATATTCATATGAATAATCCTTTTATAGGGGAAACTATAAAATATTCATGATCATTTTATTCGGGTAACTATAAAATATTCTCATGAATTATCATTTTATTCGGGAATCTATAAAATATTCATATGAATAATAATTTTATTCGGGAAACTGTAAAATATTCACATGAATAATCACCCTGTGTACTTTGCTGATGCGATATTGCTCTTGAAATACATTTATGATTGTGAGTATTGTTTTAGGTAGAAATCATTCTTTCTTAGTTTTAGTATAACTTTGGATTTAATACGTCAATAAAGTTGGTGTGTGTGTGGGAATAATGGGTTAATTTCTATATGAGGAACTGAAATTATCCAGCAATAATATAGCTAAAATAACTATCGATATATATATATATATATATATATATATATATATATATATACATATATTATATATATATATATATATATATATATATATATATATATATAAATATATATATATATATATATATATATATATATATATATATATATATTTCTTTTTTTTTCATTAAAATATCGATCATTCCGCAAAGGAAATTAAAACCTTTTCTCATTTACCTGTTTTTTGTTTTTCTTTCACTTAAAGCTAAATTTCATTCAACTTTATATGTTATTTCTAAAACAAACTGTTGGTATTTATCAATCATTTATGCCTAAGAAAAATGTGTTCTTGAAAATACTTCGGTAAAAAATTAAAAATTAAAACATTATAAATACATATAGTTAATGTATAACAATTACTGGGATACATAAAAATGACTGTGAAATAAAGAAACGAATTTAAACATTCACATCTGATTATTTGATGAAATGTTAACAAATTATGTATTTTTTTGTTTGTTTTTTTACTTTTAATTCTCATGGGAAATTAAATTAGATTATGTCATGCGATTCATATCCGTGCGGCCGTCTTTTTATGCAAACCTTCAGTAACAGTAATTTCTATGTAAATTAAGATTTTGGATTCAACACCTTTTCGAGGAAATTGAACTCGCAAGAAAATATTACAAACCATATTTCTTCACAAATTGCAAGGAGCATATTGACGTGTTTAGCTAGTTTACCATGTCCCATTTTTTTCAGTGATATAGTTTTCTACTTTCTTTGGTTAGAGTTCTCTTGCTTGAGGGTACACTCAGGCATGCTATTATTTCTTGATTTTCTTCCTCTTGTTTTTTTTTTCTTTTTTGAAGTTTTTAGTTTATATATGAAAGACCTAATTTAATATTGTTACTGTTCTTGAAATATTTTATGTTGACTTCTCTGTAGTTTATTTATTTCCTTGTTTCCTTTCCTCACTATGCTATTTTCCCTGTTGGAGCCCTTGGGCATATAACATCTTGCTTTTCCAACTAGTGTTGTAGCTTAGCTTGTAGTAACAACAACAACAACTACAACAATAATAATAATAACAATAATAATAAAAATAATAATAATAATAATAATAATAATAATAATAATGATATTGAATAAAACTTGATTTTCTGTCTCACATTTCTTAATATAATTTATTCTCATTTTGCAATATGAATATATGTAATGTAATATAATTACCACAATAAAAATAATTGTGTTACCATAAAGAGCAAATATGAGCAGTAGTTAATATATAACAATTAAACAGTTGATGAATGAAATGTATATTTTTGGAAATATCTCTTATTCATCGGTACCAAAAGAAACTAACTTTTATAAAACGTAACGTAACTAACAATTATAAAAACAATATTTTGATAATGATTATGATGGGGAAACATCAGTAGAAATATATTAACGTAAGATATGAACAACATAATAATTCTCAAGGAAAAATAAATTATTTAAATTTACCCATTTAAGTATAATGAAATTATTCTAAATATTCAGTAACTAAACTTTTTATTCCAGACTTCCTTCATCTTCCCTCCCCCCTTCACAAAAAAAAAAAAAAAAATATGCTAAGAAAATAAAATTACATGTCCTCTCAGCTCATGTAATGCTTATGGCTTCTATATTCAGTAATCCACTTTGATCTCTCTCTCTCTCTCTCTCTCTCTCTCTCTCTCTCTCTCTCTCTCTCTCTCTCTCTCTCTCTCTCTCCCGTCTTGGTTAATGTCGAAAGGTCAAGGAAATTTCTTATAATTCAACATTCCTTCAATATTCAAGTATTGTAACAATTGATGACTATGTCCTCCTCTAACCCATAAATATTTTATATTATTTTTTAATGTACCCTGATTTACTTGTTATTATGCTTTGGTTCAACTTTCTTATCTGTGTGGCCTCTGCAAATGTACTACAATTTAACCCACTCACAGACAAACACACACACACACACACACATATATATATATATATATATATATATATATATATATATATATATATATATATATATATATATATATAATCAAAAGCCGTTACCAGTCCACTGCTAAACAAAGGCCTCAGACATGTCTTTCCACTCGCGTCTGTTTATGACCTTTTATGCCTATTTACATCAGATAATTTTGTTAGCTCGTCAATCCACAGTTTTCTCTTCCTTTCCCTTCTTCATTTGCAATATGTAGGCCAATTCTGTTATTCTTTTGGTCCATCTATTACGTGCCTTTCTCATTATACGTACTGTCACCTCTATTTCTTTATATTAATTGCTGTTAGAATATCCTCTACCTTGGTTTGGTCTCGTATCCTTGTTCCTCTTTTTCTGTCTCTGAGTATTATTCCCATCATTATTCTTCCCATAGCTCTCTGAGTTGTATCTAGCTTATACTCCAAGACTTTAGTAAGTCCCCAAGTCTTGATGCATAAGTGTTTGTGTTTCTTTGTAATTCGCAGATGATAAAGTTTTCGAGACTTTGAAGTATATCACGAGAGAGTTAGCCGAAAATGTTATAAAAATCCTTGAATAAAAAATACCAAAGTTTGAAATTGCCAAATACATAACCAAAGAATTGCAAGTTACGCATGTGAGCCCTTGATCTCATTTCCTTCCTTAAATTTCCAAAAGGTAAAAGAAAATATGCAAAAGTATGATCTCAATAAAAGATTACAATTCCTCGAAAAGCGCTTTGCTGCAACAAGTTGCAATCATAGAAAGATTTTTTCCGATTTACATCTATATATAAAAACCTCTGTAGCTTTTCTGCACAATTTTCTTTTTAGATAAGACGTTGGAGGATGAAGCCAGTTACATAACTGATGGATTTGACAAGAAATAGAAAATATTGAAAGATTGGAAATTCTGATCACTGAAGTAGCGGTAGTAGGGGATTCAGCATATGAAGTTTCATTTGTGTTAGATAACGGGGGAGGGTGAGCTGTTCTTTTGTTCTTTTTTTTATGTTGGCTACACAGCAAAATTGGGGATGTGCCCTGGATATATATATATATATATATATATATATGCGTAAAAATCACAGGAAAACGTGATGCTCAGATGCAGAACCACAGGGAAAATGAAAATACGAAATATACGATTAAGTCCTGACCAGTTTGCATATGTATATATATATATATATATATATTTATATTCATATATATATATATATATATATATATATATTCTTTGGGGCACTGAAAGTGTCCCCTGTTGTAAACTCCCGTCGACAAGAGAGCAAATAAACTAGCTTTTCGCCGCAACGAAAGTCTTTCCTGCTGGAAGCAGCCATCGACGCAAGAGAAATATAATAGAAATGTTTTTCGCAGCACTAGAAGTCTCGCCATTAATGCGAGTAAATAAATTCGGTATTTTTTTTTTTCTTTTTGCACCAGAGATGTCCCTTGTTGGAAGAATCCGTAGACATGAGAGCAAATAGGCTAGCTTTTCATGGCACCAGACATCCCCCCCCCCCCAACCTCTTGGAGGCAGCCGTCGAAGCGAGAGCAGATAGACTCGTTTTTCATGGCACCAGAAATCTCTCCTGTTGGAAGCAGCCGTCGAAGCGAGAGAAAATAGACTCGTTTTTCATGGCACCAGAAATCTCTCCTGTTGGAAGCAGCCGTCGAAGCGAGAGAAAATAGACTCGTTTTTCATGGCACCAGAAATCTCTCCTGTTGGAAGCAGCCGTCGAAGCGAGAGAAAATAGACTCGTTTTTCGTGGCACGAAAACTCTCTACTGTTGGAATCAGCTGTTAAATCGAGAACAAATAGACTCGTTTTTCGTGGCACTAGAAATCTCTACTGTTGGAAGCAGCCGTCGAAGCGAGAGCAAATAGACTCGTTTTTCATGGCACCAGAAATCTCTCCTGTTGGATGCAGCCGTCGAAGCGAGAGAAAATAGACTCGTTTTTCGTGGCACCAAAACTCTCTACTGTTGGAATCAGCTGTTAAATCGAGAACAAATAGACTCGTTTTTCGTGGCACTAGAAATCTCTACTGTAGGAAGCAGCCGTCGAAGCGAGAGAAAATAGACTCGTTTTTCGTGGCACCAAAACTCTCTACTGTTGGAATCAGCTGTTAAATCGAGAACAAATACACTCGTTTTTCGTGGCACTAGAAATCTCTACTGTTGGAAGCAGCCGCCGAAGCGAGAGAAAATAGACTCGTTTTTTGTGGCACCAGAAATCTCTCCTGTTGGAAGCAGCCGTCGAAGCGAGAGAAAATAGACTCGTTTTTCGTGGCACTAGAAATCTCTACTGTTGGAAGCAGCCGTCGAAGCGAGAGAAAATAGACTCGTTTTTCATGGCACCAGAAATCTCTCCTGTTGGAAACAGCCGTCGAAGCGAGAGAAAATAGACTCGTTTTTCGTGGCACGAAAACTCTCTACTGTTGGAATCAGCTGTCAAATCGAGAACAAATAGACTCGTTTTTCATGGCACTAGGAAACTCTCTACTGTTGGAAGCAGCCGTCGAAGCGAGAGAAAATACTCTTTTTTTTCCGACACTAGAAATCTCTGTTGGAAGCAGCCGTCGAAGCGAGAGCAAACAGACTCGTTTCTTGCAACACCAGAAATCTCTCCTGTTGGAAGCAGCCGTCAAAAGAGCAAATAGACTCGTTTTTCGTGGCAACAGAAATCTCTCCTGTTGGAAGCAGCCATCAAAAGAGCAAATAGACTCGTTTTTCGTGGCAACAGAAATCTCTCCTGTTGGAAGCAGCCATCAAAAGAGCAAATAGACTCGTTTTTCGTGGCAACAGAAATCTCTCCTGTTGGAAGCAGCCGTCGAAGCGAGAGCAAATAGACTATTTTTCCTGACACCGGAAATATCTCTTGTTGGAAGCAGCCGTCGAAGCGAGAGCAAATAGACTCGTTTTTCAATATCTCTCTTGTTGGAAGCAGCCGTCAAAAGCGAGATAAAATAGACTCCTTTTTCGCTGCACCGGTTGCAGAAAATGACGAGTTATTCCCATTTATGAAAAACTCAAGAGATGTTTAAACTGATCCGTTTTCATCCTCGTTCCGACGAGTCTGGGATTAGGAAACACTTTGGAACTCTGTTCTTGTTTGAATTTTCATCCTCATTTTCACTTTCTATTTTCGGTTGTTTTAATGTAGAAATAAAATTCTTGGAATGAAACAAATGTTTTATTTAGATTCCATGGATTAAACGACGATAGAATTATGGTCCGATACTAATTGATATCTATATTGGAATTTACTGCAAATTTTTTAAGGCTTTAACTGTCCATTATTGGATGGTGTTTGAAGTGAAGCAAAAGGTTTTAAAGAAAATATAAAAGCTTTGCTTAGTATTTTTGGATGTAATGTCGTCATATCATCGATATAATACTCATCCTTTTAACTGCACCAATTCAAATGACGTTCAATATATGTAAATAATAGATATCTGGTGCTGTTTTGGTATGCGATCTCAAAGTCGTGCTTATGCTTTGGTATACGATCTCACCTGATAGTAGCGATCGCACTTCACTTCACGGCCAAGCAAAAACCATTATATTTTCATAAAAAATATATATATATATACATATATATATATATATATATATATATATATATACCAGGAATAATTATCTAAAAAATAATAATCAATCATTGATGTGGGCGTGAGCAGCTCAACATTACCGCTTTCCAGTATATACAGAGCTTGATGTTTTTATTTTTTCGCGAGCGAAGCGAGCTCACGGCGAAGCAAGACCCTTAAGATTTTTTATTATTCCTTTTTTTACCTATTAAAAATACTGAAATCGCATGGCAAAGCAAAAGAATAATTTCTGAGATCACGCTATAAATGAGACCGCAGACCAAAAACAGCACCATATACCTTAAACAAAAACTAAATGCAACTAAAAAAAAAAACAATAAATGGTAGAACTTGAAACACAAGCGAACAAAAAAAAAAACACTGAAACTACCCAATACATTTAAAAACATACGAGGAAGCTAAAATGGAAAAGTGGCCATTGACATTTAAATTCAAACCGATTCCCACCTCTCGAACATAATCCCGGAAGATTCGTTCGCGGAAAATTCTTATCCAGAATTTCCAGAATTTCCTGGAAATCTTTCCGTCAATTTACACCCGCCGCGCGTTTATGCCGAAGGTCAGCCAGACCCACGCAACCGCGAGGTCTGCGTCAAGACTCCAAATGGCCGTAATTGTCGTCAAATGCGCGTAATTATAAACATTAACCTTGGGACGGAAGTTTAATGATTGCGATTAGGATGCGAGCAGCGTGCTCTCGACCTCGCACACAAATGGCGAGGACATATGCTGGCTGCTTAGACCCCAAAGAGAGTATCACGTTCTTCCGCATTTGCATTTAAACAATGAGTTCCAGAACTGTACGACAAGACATTGGGGCTGTTTTTAAATGGTCTAAGAGGCGACTTGCAAGCAAAGTTCGTATTATAACTCTCTTTGCTTATATATATATAAGGTTTATCATTATTATTATTACTCTATTAGTAACTATATGCAATGGCAGAGAAGCTGTTTATTATGAAAAATAAGAAATAGTTTTTTTTTACCTAGATCCTTTTATGGGGATTTTTTTGTATGTTACTATTACGGCTAATAGTATTGTACTGCTTTACGACTAGTATATCTACGGTATGCTGTATTACTAATAATATTATAAGCAGAGAGAGAGAGAGAGAGAGAGAGAGAGAGAGAGAGAGAGAGAGAGAGAGTTATCAGAGCCGAAACGTGAGAAAGTAGGAAAATAATGCAATTAATAAAAGTATACAAACTTAAATGTTTGATAACAGTGCTATTTATGAAGCGAAAAATATTCATAATATAAAATCTATTTTATATTCTAATTCTAGAAGTATATAACAAAGAGCAAACTCTTGTTAAAAACACTAACGAAGACGGCATTCATACCTTCAATTATCCATTATATTTAATACTGGCACGACCATCTTATTATATATTTTTCTTTTTTAGAGAAAGTGGAATTTTACGTTTCATAATTTCATTTTGTCTAGCAAAAGTTGTCCAACCCATGCTCAGTCTTCTTTTAATCCAGGTATCATGTCCTGTGTACTGTATGTACGTGTTTGTATGTGAATGTCAATATATATATATATATATATATATATATACATACATATATATATATATATATATATATACAATATATATATATATATATATATATATATTGTATATATAAATGATATGCCATTGCCTACCTACATGTATATATGTACACGTACGAATAAATATGCGTTTCTTTGTATAGTGGTCTATGCATGTCTATGAATATATGCACGCATTCACGTAGAGAATGCAAAACGTGTCTCAATCTGTGCTTCCACCTTTCTACACTTCCCTAGGATACAGGTAATTACGGTAGACTGTATCCCTAACAAGAGAACAACCCAAGTGCCTTGTTATCTCCCCCCAAAAGTGTTGCATAAAGAGTCAGGTCGACCTCGGGCGAAGAGTAAAGAAAAATACAGGAGAACAAATGGAACATGGACAGAATTCCAGGGTTTTTGAGTGAATGCCAGCTTTTAGAAAACTGCTCGTGTAGCTTAAGAGTAATAAGTTTGCCGTAACGGTTGGGTTGATACGTCGAACAGAGTTATCTCTCTCTCTCTCTCTCTCTCTCTCTCTCTCTCTCTCTACTGTTCACTTTACAGGTTGATAAGTCGAAACGAATTTCTCTCTCTCTCTCTCTCTCTCTCTCTCTCTCTCTCTCTCTCTCTACTGTTCACTTTACAGGTTGATGCGTCGAAACAAATTCATCTCTCTCTCTCTCTCTCTCTCTCTCTCTCCTCTCTCTCTCTCTCTCATCTTTAACTGAAACGGCGAAATTAGAATGGCTGATGTTCACATTACAGATGAATGGAAATTTTTTCTGATGTTATTTTCTTTATTTTGAAGCTGTAGAGATAAGGATTTTGAGAATGTATCTACCATTATTCTTAATAGATCAATTAATGCTATTTTTTTCGAATATATTCCAAATATCAAATTACTAAAAATAAATTATATCAACTTTTTCTCCCCCCAAAATATTTCTGTCTTCAGTCGATATCCGTCATATATTGGCACTATTAATAGGACAAGATTAAGTACTATGAACTTTTACACATGAAATATCTCAACTATCCCTATCATCAATGATAAGGATAAAATGCTTAGCAATAATTCAATCTGTGAAACGTCCTATCCCCAGCACAGCCGTTACACCCTTATCTAAAATCTGACTTTTCTGACTCAAGAAACTGATAGCTGCGGAATCCCATTCACCTATACAAATACGATCTCTTTGGATGTGGAGTCCGTGAGATCGACGATGTCACTGATGGACGAAAGTACTAATCCCAATCAAGTTTTTCAAATTTTCTTTTCGGGGCTATAATATATATTATATTACATATTTTATGCTTATCACGTGTCAGCTTTCCTGATTTCTACACACCCTTACATGTATATCATCATCATCATCATCATCATCAACATCATGACCATCACCATCATCATCTCCTCCTACGCATATTGACGTAAAGGGCCTCGGTTACTTTTGCTAGTCATCTCTATCTTGAGCTTTTAAATCAATACTTCTCCATTCATCATCACCCATTTCACGCTTCATAGTCCTAAGCCATATAGGTCTTGGTCTTCCATCTCTTCTAGTGTCTTCTGGAGCCCATTTAAAGGTTGGTTAACTAATCTCTCTCGGGGGAGTGCGAAGAGCATGCCCAAACCCTCTCCATCTACCCCTCATCATGATCTCATCCACAAATGGTACTTGAGTAATCTCTCTCATAGCGTCATTTCTAATCCTGTCCTATCATTTAACTCACAATATCCTTCTGAGGGGTTTTGTTCTCAAATCTACTAAATCTGTTGGAGATTGTTCCATTGTCATACCACTATTCATGTCCATAAGTTAAAATTTTCTTGTCCTGCTTCATCTAAATTGTCAGTTGCCTTGATCATTCCTACTGATAAATCTCCCTCCATCAAACCCTCCTTATCCATATCTTCCTTCACATCTAAATCTTTAACCAAAGCTCGACCCCTCCATGATTCTTCCCTCCCATTCCAGCCTTACTGCATCCACCATCCCTCTCCCCATTCTCTCTTATCTTATCAATCTGAACAAGGATCAATGTGCTGGTCTATCGAAATAGGTCTAAACCCAACAGGTTCAGATATTCAGATTAGTTTCAAATGTCTGAGTAAACCATTGTTGTTATCATGTAACCTTCTAAAATAATAATAATAATAATAATAATAATAATAATAATAATAATAATAATAATAATATTTCGTGAGTATACCCTCTTTTAAACAAGTTTTATTGAAACTAATTGCTGCCTCAGAGGCGTTAATATTGTAATGGACTTTTTCTAATGTTATTATCCTTTTTCTTTTTTTTTTCTCTTATCTTTTTCTCTTCATTGTAATGAACTTTGTAATATAATGAAGAGAAAACGAATAATCGAAAAAGTTCATTACAAAATTAACGCCACTGAGGCAGCAATAATAATAATAATAATAATAATAATAATAATAATAATAATAATAATAATAATAATAACCTTCTTTAGATGACTACAAAACACCTGTGACCTTACAGCATCCTACAAATCATTTTCCTTTAGAAAAAAATGACCGTTATATTTCTTCCTTTTTTTTCTCCTTTATCACTAGGCCTAGAAATTCCCATTGCCAGAATTCATATAACCTTCCATTGGTAAAAGCGTCCTCGTTACCCTTGGGATTAGGATATCTCGTATCCTTGCGATTTACTTTGACAGATACAATATTTAAGAAATGAACGATACACAACAATTGGAAATGAAATTATAAGAGAGATTACCAGAGTGCCATATGTGGATGAGATCATGGTGAGGGGTAGCTGGAGATGGTTTGTGCATGATCTTTGCCCTCCCCAAGAGAGATTAGTTCATCAAACTTTCAACTGGGCTCCACAAGGCACTAGAAGAGTTGGAAGACCCAGGCCTACATGGCTGAGGACTATGAGGCGTGAAGTGGGAGATGATGAATGGAGAAGTATTGATTTAAATGCTCAAGATAAGAGAAGGTTGGCGAAATCTAACAGAGGCACTTTGCGTCAATAGGCTTAGGAGATGATAATGATGATGATATATGTTGGTTTTAAAAGGCAAAAACACGTTGGATAAATCAATGAAAAAGGACAAGGTCTTGATTTGACACCAAAAAGAAAGACGATAATTCAGTAAAAAGCTGGATAATACTCTCTCTCTCTCTCTCTCTCTCTCTCTCTCTCTCTCTCTCTCTCTCTCCTCCATTTTCAGATAGCTTTGTATTTAACCACAAACCAAATACACATCAAACCTTCAACAATGCCTTTGTATACAAAATATATACGCCCCTCGCTGGGGTTTGATTTCATATAGAAGTAGTAAATATTTTGCGAAGGAAGGGGAGCTTTAGACAAAGAAATGAGAGAGAGAGAGAGAGAGAGAGAGAGAGAGAGAGAGAGAGAGAGAGAGAGAGAGAGAGTTATGTTCAAACGAATACTTATCTTCATAACAGCTGCGAACCATAAGTCTCTTTCTATAGTTTATATATGAATGATCTGTTTTAATGTTGTTACTGGTCTTAAAATATTCTAATTCAATTTTTCCTTACTTCTCATATAGTTTATCCATTTCATTATTTCCTTTCCTCATTGGGCTATTTTTCCCTGTTGGATCCCTTGGGTTTATAGGATTCTGCTTTTCCAATTAGGGTTGCAATAATAATAATAATAATAATAATAATAATAATAATAATAATAATTGTGCTATTTAACAAAAATATTCATAATTAGATTTTATTACCTCTAGCAACAAAGTGTTGGAAGGAGGTTATGTTTTCGCTCTTGTTTGTGTATTTATTTGTGTGTTTGTTTGTAAACCGCTTCTGGCCCAAATTTTAATCGTAGAGTATTTAAAATTGCAGGGATTAACTGTTATTAAAAAAAAGCTGGAAATGATTAAATTTTAAAAGTTCAAAGTCAAAGGTCAAGGTCACGGTCAAGCAAAATATACAAATCACGTAATCAGGCATAAGTTTGGACATCGTTGTCACTGAGACTTCAGAATTGGTTCATATTTGAGTGTCTGAAAATCCACGCCAATTAATACATGTTAAGAGGTCAAGGTCAAGGTCGAGCAAAAGGTTTGGAAATGAGCCTCCGTGACGGAGGTCTGCGCTCTACTGAGTCACCCCCTAGTTAGACAATATATTCATATTGATATCAAATTAAACAAAATCATCAGGTGATTATATTCCGACAAAGCTCACGAGGAATAGAGCGAGGAGAAAGAAAAGTGAGACAAAACGAAAATAAGGTTTAAATACTGAAAAGATGGATAAAAAACAAAGAATGGAAGGACAATAGAAGAAGCGGGAAGAGTAAATGAAGTATATAAAGAAGTAATCGAGGAGTAAGGAAAGAAGGGAGAAAGAAATAGCCGTAGAAATGCAAAAAAAGATGTTAAGATATCAGACTTTTAAAAAGAGGGAAAGCAAGGGAGCCACCGATGATAAAAATGGGGAGGGAGATTAGAAGATAAATGTAAAGTAACTAAGGAGTAGAATTAGAAAGGGGTAGACAGAAAAAAAAAGAAGAATGAAAAAAATCGGGAATTTATCCCGTGAATAAAAACATGAAAAAATAAATAAATAAAATTTAAGTAAACAAATGAGAACGAGAAATAAAAAGTAAGACACACCATTCATCTAAGCAGAATAGAAACAGAATAACAGAATTTAAATGTAAAAAAAAAGTTAAATGGCGGACCGTAAAATATATATATATATATATATATATATATATATGTATACATATATATATATATATATATATATATATATTTGCCAATTTTTTTTTATTTTTTCTTTTACGACGGAATCTTCACAACGTGAAGTGATAAAATGTTCCTTGGCATATAGCTCTTCTATCCGATGCCACTTTTTCTTTTTTTACATTTATTCCTTTTGTATCTGATGAGAGACGTAGTGTCTTCCGGGAATCATATTATCCGGGGGATGATAATGGACGTGTCCTCCGGATATCCTTTGGCTGGTGCGAAGGGCGAATCCTGCCTTAATGCACTCAAGATTATCAGTTGTTAACGGAGGGGAAAAAGAGAGATGATAAGAGAGGGAGCTGAGTTGAAAATGAAAGAGTGAGGAGTGGAGGAAAGGAAAAAAAAAAGTATAAAAAAGGAATGAAAGAGTGAGGAGTGGAGGAAAGGAAAAAAAAAAGTATAAAAAAGGGAGTTGAATGGAAAGTGAAAGTGATGAGTGAGGAAAGGGAAAAAAGATAAAGTATAAGAAAGGGAGTTAAATGGAAAATGAAAGAGTGAGGAGTGGAGGAAAGGAAAAAAAAGTATAAAAAAGGAATGAAAGAGTGAGGAGTGGAGGAAAGGAAAAAAAAAAGTATAAAAAAGGGAGTTGAATGGAAAGTGAAAGTGATGAGTGAGGAAAGGGAAAAAAGATAAAGTATAAGAAAGGGAGTTAAATGGAAAATGAAAGAGTGAGGAGTGGAGGAAAGGAAAAAAAGGGAAAGTATAAGAAAGGGGGGGTGAATGGAAAATGAAAGTGAGGAGTGAAAGAAAGGAAAAAAAGAGAAAGTATAAGAAAGGGAGTCGAATGGAAAATGAAAGTGAGGAGTGGAAGAAAGGAAAAAAGAGAAAGTATAAGAAAGGGAGTTGAATGAAAAATGAAAGAGCGAGGAGTGAAGGAAAGGGAAAAAAGAGAAAGTGTAAGAAAGGGAGTTGAATGAAAAATGAAAGTGAGGAGTGGAAGAAAGGAAAAAAGAGAAAGTATAAGTAAGGGAGTTGAATGGAAAAGAAAGAGAGATGACTGGAGGAAAGGAAAACAAAGAGAAAGTATAAGAAAGAGAGTTAAATGGAAAAAGTGAAAGATGGGGGAGGAAGTGAAGAAAATGTTAGGAAGATAATATATAATCATATAATTGAGTGTGTTCAGACGTCTATAATTGAGTGTTAGTGACATTTACCTAATCATTCAATATAACTACAAAATAAATGTTTGCGCAAATAACGTTGAATTCTGAAGTAGTTTCTCCGTCCCATGTATTCTATCCACTGGCACTTTCACGATTTTATATGAATACTAGAGAAACATTTTGTAATATAGAGAAGAGAAACAGCAATATTTTATATATATATATATATATATATATATACATATATATATATATATATATATATACATATATGTATATATATATATACATATATGTATATATATATACATATATGTATATATATACATATATATATATATATATATATATGTATATATATATAATATATATATACATACATACATATATATATACAGTATATATGTATATATATACATATATATATATATATATATATACTCACATATACATACATACATACATACATATATATATATATATATATATATATATATATATATTATATATATATATATATATATATATATATAACAATATTTGAATTATTTTCGCTTAAGATTACTCTGCAAATGAAAATACATGCAGATATATTTTAATGAAGAGCAGTGGAATATATACAATCAATTGATTTCGACGTTGGCGATTATAATCGATGCAAATAACCCAAACTTGATTGAAGAAATTACCTATAACTGTTTGCCGCAACTGTTTGCAATTAAAAAAAACCGACAACTGTTTGCACTTAAAAAAAAAAAGACAACTGTTTGCAATTAAACCAATTACCGACAACTGTTTGCAATTAAGCCAATTACCAACAACTGTTTGCAATTAAACCAATTACCGATAACTGTTTGCAATCAAATCAAATAAGGACAAATGTTTGCAATCAAATAAATAACCGACGATTGTTTGCAATTAAACCAATTACCGACAAAAATTTGCCGTTAAACCAATAACTGACATCTGTTTCCAATTAAACTAGTTACTAACAACTGTTTGCAATCAAATCAAATAAGGACAACTAATTGCAATCAAATCAAATAAGGACAACTGTTTGCAATCAAATAAATAACCGACAACTGTTTGCAATTAAACCAATTACCGACAAATATTTGCCGTTAAACCAATAACTGGCAACTGTTTCCAATTAAACTAGTTACTAACAACTGTTTGCAATCAAATCAAATAAGGACAACTGATTGCAATCAAATCAAATAAGGACAACTGTTTGCAATCAAATTAATTACCAACAAGTGTTTGCAATTAAATCAATAACCAACAATTGTTTGTAATTGAACCAATTACCAACAACTGTTTTACAATTAAACCAATTACCGATACCTATTGGCAATTGAACCAATTCCCGAAAACTGTTTGCAATTAAACCAATTTCCGACAACTGTCTGCAATCAAATCAATTACCGACAACTGTTTGCAATTAAACCAATTACCGATAATTGTTTGCAATTAGATCAATTACCGACGATTGTTTGCAATTCAACCATTGCCGACAACTGTTTGCAATTAAACCAATTATCGACAACTGTAATTACCAACAACTGTCTGCAATGAAATCAATTATCGACAGGTGTTTGCAATTAAACCAATTACCGACAACTGTCTGCAATTAAACCAATTACCGGCAACTGCATACAATTAAACCAATTACTGAAAACTGTTTGCAATTAAACCAGTTACCACAAGTGTTTGCAATAAAATCAATTACCGATAACTGTTTGCAATTAAATCAATTACCGACAACTGTTTGCAATTAAATCAATTACCCACAACCGGTTGCAATTAAACCAATTACCGACAAGTGTTTGCAATTAAACCAATTACCGACAAGTGTTTGCAATTAAACCAATTACGGACAACTATATGCAATTAAACCAATTACCGACAACTGTCTGCAATATACGATTACGATAAAAAGAAAGAAAATCCTCCTGCTCCTTTTGCCTTTTAACCCGAGGGAAATGTGTGCAAGTGCACCAGCAAGGAAATAACATGGCGAGGTGAGGAGAATCTATCCTGAGGAAAAGAGCCTCTCCTCCCACACAAGAGCTGGAGGAGATCGGAGACGAGGAGAAACTTGACTTGAAAAGTGTCCTTCTCCGAGAAAAAATCAAATATTGCATTACACATTAATTCCAATTACAGTTTTAAAGACGTCTTTTGCTGCTATGACGAGAGAGAGAGAGAGAGAGAGAGAGAGAGAGAGAGAGAGAGAGATTGCTCCAATTGGGGAATAAATTGACAAAAAATATTTCTACTAATGGAATTGACAATACTGAGAGAGAGAGAGAGAGAGAGAGAGAGAGAGAGAGAGAGATTGCTGCAATTGGGGAATTAATTAACAAAAGATATTTCTACTAAGGCAAATGACAATAATGAGAGAGAGAGAGAGAGAGAGAGAGAGAGAGAGAGAGAGAGAGAAGCTGGAGTTATGGTGATTTAGATTTAAGGGGAGATGCAAAACCTATCAAGAAAGTATCTTTAATGATAATGGAAATGTCATTATAGTGGAATATAACTCTCAGAGAGAGAGAGAGAGAGAGAGAGAGAGAGAGAGAGAGAGAGAGAGAGAAGTGTTTTGCATGATAATGGAAGTGGCAACATCTGGAAATTTATTACTGATAAGGTTACTGACAATGTTGAAGATGTGCTTTTAACTTGGTTACCATGAAAAATAATAGCGAAAAGAGCTTATTATTGATAAAATTACCAGGAATGTTGAAGGCTTACCTTTAACCTGATCATCAAGAAAATATAAAAAGATAGAAATCTATTAGCGATAAAAATTACCAGGAATGTTGATTTACTTTAAACCCGGTTATCAAAATAATCTCAATCTGAGAAAAACCTAAAATACCAAACTCAAGTTGCATTACGATTATCATTATTACTTGCTAAGCTACAACCCTAGTTGGAAAAGAAGGATGCTATAAGCCCGGGGGCTCCAACAAGGAAAATACCCCAGTGAGGAAAGGAAACCGGAAAAATAAAATATTTTAAGAACAGTAACAACTTTACAATAAATTTTCCTATATAATGGTGCTTGAACCTGTCCAGAATGACAATGTTCGATGGATAACAAATATGTAGTAATAAAAAATATTAGTGAATAGCACATGTTCAGTATAGGCTACATAAATCCAATTGTTATGGTTGTTTTGAGGAACATGCGGTTCATGAAATATAAAATTAATAAATATTAACATATGTACTCAACATACGCACACACACACAGACACACACACACACACATATACATACATACATATATATATATATATATATATATATGTATATATATACATATATATCTATATATATGTGTGTATATATATATATATATATATACATATATATCTATATATATGTGTATATATATATACTGTAAACACACACACACACACACATATATATATATATATATATATGTATATATATACATACATATAGGAGTATCGATAAATACCAGATTGTATAACAGTTGTAGATGCACGTTCATACCCTCGTAATAAATGTGATGACCTTGAAGAATATTGGAATACCATAACGACGGATAAGCTAAAAGGAAAAATGAGGAACCTATATAATGCTCTCATACCCGAGGCGTGGAAAAATGATGAAACAGACCCTAGTCCAGCTATTGCATTATAAGAAATGATAAAAAAGATTGATTAATCCGTATTCTAATTTTGATTTTAGCGCTGCATTTGCAGTTTCAATTAAAGGTTTAAAGGCCGCTCATGAATAGCAGAGGAAAGAGACAGTGACATTTCCTTATCAAGCAGGACAATGCTCTAGAGAAGGACCATATGTAGGCCTACATATGATCAGCGCCTAAGGCTAGGACCAAGGAGGAGCAGGTAATGGCAGCTGATGACTCAGCAGATAGACCTATATGCTCCCCAAAACCCGCCATCCTTAACTTACAAGGATGATAAGGATGCAGAATGCAGAGACCAAAGGAAGTCACGAGTTTGAGCGGGACTCGAACCCCAGTCTCGCAATCACTAGGCAAGGACGCTACCACCAGGCCACCACAACCCTGATATTAATGTGACCTCAGAATGTATACAAATTCAGCTCACTCTCTAAATGGAAGCATGTGTGGAATATGGGCTACAATCTCAGGTGCAAGGGCAAGGAAAGCCATTCAGTGCCTATAGTGCACAATATGAGGAGCACTGTGGCTGAAAAACACTATCTTTCATAAAGTACTACAATTGTGAAGGAATCATAGAATCGAGCGTATAAATATTATCATACATCAAAATGGCTACAAAACTAATGGAAATTTAGTCTCACTGCCTAGAAATGGGAAAGAAACAAAGAACTACAACTAAAAGAATCATGGAATGGCACCTTGAAACAATCATTTTCAAAAGGAATGCCTACAAAACTGAAGCAAATTTAGCCTGTCTTCCTACAAATAGGACGTAAATTAAAAGACAAAGAACTAAAATTGCAAAAGAATCACAGAACCGCACTTTTCAATATCATTATCATACATCGGAATGGCTACGAACCTACTGGAAATCTAGCCTGCCTTCCTAGAAATAGGAAAGAATCTAAAAATAAAAAACTACAATTGTGAAAGAATCATAGAATCGACACTATAAATATCATCATACATCAGAATGGCTACGAACCTAAAATATAATCATACATCAGAATGGCTACAAACCTAAAATATTATCATACACCAGAATGGCTAAGAACCTATAATATTATCATACATCAGAATGGCTAAGAACTTACAGGAAATCTAGCCTCCCTTCCTAGAAATGGGAATGGAACCGCAAGAAAGATTTTGCGCACCGAACTGCAGTCGTGACAGAGTGATCGAATTAATCTCTGCCCCGGACAGGCTACTCACACTATATTTTACAACCGTGATTTGTAATCCTCCCGTTTGACAGATGCAGTTTTTCTTCCATAAAAAAGATGGGGATTCCAGGATGAGGTTCGCCAGAAAAGTAAAATTGCAAGGAAATCAGATTTTTTTTTTTATTTCTTGGGATGTATATTCTTTTACTAAAACTGAAAAAATAATCATCATCATCATCTCCTACGCGTATTGACGCAAAGGGCCTCGGTTACATTTCGCCACTCTTAAGCTTTTAAATCAATACTTCTCCATTCATCATCTACTTCACGCTTCATAGTCCTTAGCCATTATATATATATATATATATATATATATATATATATATATATATATATATATATATATATATATATATATATAAAATGTTTCAATATATTTATATGCATGTGTCAATGTATGTATACATGTATATGTATGTATATATATATATATATATATATATATATATATATATGCATACAAATATATACACATTACATATGTGTGTACAAGCGCATGTGTTTTGACCTGGAATGCCAGATTACAAATGAATTTCATGGATTTTACGATGAGTTTTCTCATGGAAAAAACGCATGAGAGAAAAACATTCGGCTTTTTAGTCTTGAATGTAAACATGACTGCATCCCGTCTGTCGCCATAACGGATCTCTCTCTCTCTCTCTCTCTCTCTCTCTCTCTCTCTCTCTCTCTCTCTCTCTCTCTCTCTCTCTCTCTCTCTCTCTCTCTCTCACACACAGATTATTTAGACATCCAATTATTATAAATGTGATGGTAGCCTGGTTACCAGTTTACTGAAGGAAAATATACTATTCATTTCTCCAAACTCTTTACCTATTATCACGGGAATAGTGTACGTGACCTGTCAAAACTGAGGTTTAAATATATAGATATATATAAACACACTTAGATTCAGCCCTTCCTTCCCCCTCCCTCTTGGCTAACTACCACACGGCAGTTTCATCAATTTGTGGATGATTGTGGTTTCGAAGTGTACCTCTCGGGGCACCTCCTACCACCAGGGTATGTATATTTCCTCTCCCCCTACCCGAGGGACGGGGGGAGACCGAGTAGCCGTACTTTTGGCAATGCCTCTAAGCGTGACAGGAAATCAATATATATATATATATATATATATATATATATATATATATATATATATATATATATATATATTAAAATTTTGCACATTTAGACGTGTTTTCATATTCAAGTAAGCCTATATTTTAATACCGTAATGTCTGGATTCTCTCTTGTACCACGGGATCAGAGACCTAAGGGGGAACCACCCAAAGAAAATAGCTTTTGGCTGACCAAGGAATCGAACCCAGCTCCAAGTAGGTGGTATGACAGAGTCAATACCATCTAGCCACAGACAGACAGACAGACAGACAGACACACACACACACATATACATATATATATATATATATATATATAGCCAGATACGCTATTCCTTATTATATAGAGTATATTTGTATGTCGTACGTAACTCCATCGATTTGCCTTAACCATTTTTCCCTTTAATTTGATATCCTTCTTGCTCGAAACAACAGTGGAAAAAGACTAGAAAAAAAGAACAATCAAGCTGAGAGAGTAGGTTGGCCCATGAGACATGTGCCAAATAAACATTCGCTTTAACGAAGGACATTACTTAGTGTGGAGATGTTTGCCGGAAGGAACAACGCCGTCTCGCTTGCATCTTTACAACCCAGAATTTCCTCACATTTTCTTGGAGGAAAAAAAAAGGCTTCCGGAGGAAAGGTAAATAAATAAGGCTTACAGAGGAAAGTTAAAAAGTGAGGCTACTACATAAACTGACGTTGTCTTCGGGAAAAATGGGTCCATAAAGGGTCGTCATTTTCCATTTCATTTATCAAAAAAAAAAAAAAGGACGATGAAATGTTGCATTGGAGAATCGTCATTTTCCATTCGAGTTATTAATAAAAACAGCCGATGAAATGTTGCATTTGAGGATCGTCATTTTCCATTTGAGTTATTAATAAAAACAGCCGATGAAATGTTACATTGGAGAATCGTCATTTTCCATTCGAGTTATTAACAAAAATAGCCGTGTTCTTGGCTTATTCGAAGATAAAATGTTGCATTTGAGAATTGACGAGACCTTGAAGGTATAAAGGAAAACAGATAGTTGTTTACCTTAAGGATTAAGAAGTACCGACACTATTTTAAATGAGTTGTTTTTTTTTTTTTTACTTAAATATCTTTGTTGTTATCATATATATGAATACAGAGAGAGAGAGAGAGAGAGAGAGAGAGAGAGAGAGAGAGAGAGAGAGAGAGAGAGAGAGAGAGAGAGAGAGAATGTTTTTCATATAACTAGAGTAAATACTATTCTTACCATAAGAAAATATCTATTTTAACTTATATGTGGAGAGAGAGAGAGAGAGAGAGAGAGAGAGAGAGAGAGAGAGAGAGAGAGAGAGAGAGAGAGAGAGAGAGGGGGGGGGGGTTTCATATAACTACAGTATATACTATCCTTGATAAGAAAGTATGCATTTTGCATTATATGTGAATAGAGAGAGAGAGAGAGAGAGAGAGAGAGAGAGAGAGAGAGAGAGGGGAGTAAAGTAAATAATGACGAAATTCCTCATCTCTTCGTTTTCACCGTTGCATAAACATGGAAGAAACAGCTCTTGAAGGTGGCCCATTCCCACCCTGCCAAGTGGCCTCGTCCCAACAGCACTTGGTCCTGTACCAACCGTGTGTCACACAATTGTACATAAAACTCAGTTGATTGCTTCCTGCCTTTGAGTTCACAACCTTCTCCCTCCTTCGTCACATTGGTGACCCCGGAGTGACTCGCTCCTCCCGCCTCCTCCACCCCCCTCCACCTTTCACCGTTACTATGACGCCGTCAACGCATACCTTCTGCAGCAGTACTCGCCGTCGCCAGCCGCCCGTATAGCAACGCCTTTTCAGCTCTCTCAACAACCGTTGGGGGACCAAAGGGCTTCGCTCACCCTCGGGAAAATGACCAGTATCACTCGCCTGCAACCTGCCGCAGACAGCTCTCCTCGTGAGGTGAACCTACTTCGTGCCCTTATGGACAGCCACTTCATGACCTTCAAAACCTCCATCAACGCCTCCATTCGTGACGAAGAGGACACCTATTCAACTTCAACCGAAGCTGACGTGACTGCTGTAGGACATACACGCCTATGAATGCCGTAGGACATACACGCCTATGAACGCCGTAGGCCTATGAATGCCGTAGGACACGCCTATGAATGCCGTAGGAGACACACGCCTATGAATGCCGTAGGACACACTCGCCTATGAATGCCGTAGGACACGCCTATGAATGCCGTAGGACACACACGCCTATGAATGCCGTAGGACACACACGCCTATGAATGCCGTAGGATACACTCGCCTACCCCGTGACGAGCCGGAGCGGCAACACAGCCACCCATCATCCACCACTCGCTCGCACCCCAACCATCGACTTCTACAGCCACTCACTGCCGCTAATCGGCGCAGTTTTTACTACTACCTCTCCAGAGTCAGGGCACCTATTCAACATGTTCAGTATGTCATTTTTAGAGGGGGAGCCATGTACCAACCGTGTGTCACACAATTGTACATAAAACTCCGTTGATTGCTTCCTGCCTTTGAGTTCACAACCCTCTCTCGGCTCGTCACAGTCCCTTTGCGGCTTCTTGACGTTCTCAGCCTCTTTTTCCCTGTTATGATTTCCTCAATCTTTATTTTATATTTGCAAAGGGGAGGGTGAACTCTATGGTATAGTCTTCGCTTGGTGTGTGTGTGTGTGGGGGGGGGGGAACTGACGTAGATCGTGACCGGATGTTTCGTCCCCGGACAGTTGGTCCCCGGACAGTTAGTCCCCAAACTGTTGGTTCCCGGACATTTGGTCCCTGGACAGTTGGTCGACGGACGTTTAGTTTAATGGACGTTTCGTTTAACGGACGTTTCGTCCCCCGACAGAGAGGGAGAAAAAAAAAGAAAAAAAAAATTCATGAAATAAAATTATTAAAGACATTTATTTTTTGGGGTTAACAGTGCCTTTATTGAAATATAGTATAAATTTATCGAAACCGCTTAAAACTTACAAATTGGATAAAATAGAATAAATGAGATTTCATAAAATGAATAGAATAAATAAAATGGAATAAAATAAAATTTAATAAAATAGGTTTTTAGATATGACAGACCATATAAAAAGATGTCTAAAATCTATTGAGAATTACAAATTATGTGCAATGGCCTTTAAGTACTGTAGTTTATCTAAGTTTTCATAGTCATCTGAGAGTTTTTTTAACCTTTCATTTACAATTGCATATCTTTTTTTTGTTCTTCTTGGCATAATACCGCATAAAGCATGTTGTATCGTTAGTTCCCAATCATTTTGTTCTTTTTTGAGTTTGGTCATTAGGCGAGATACATTTGGATGAACGATTGACATTCGTAGTTGAAATGCGCGGTGCCAGCCTTCAACCGAATTATTTGTGCGTGGTATTCCTAGCAATGTTTTTTCTCGTACATTCCACATTGAGATATCAAACTGTGGGCGTCGTCGTCGTCCCCTCTGTACAATGCCTACCCAAGTAGTCTCAAAGTAGACGAGAAAATCTTTTAGAACCTGATCTGTTTCCTCGTCTAATGAAGCCATGAATTCATTAAACACATCTATGACATCCTCCTTTGGAACGAAAGCCAGTGCTGTAAGGCTTTTGATTACGAAAGCATTTCTTGGTTCATTATACCAGTTTTGTAGGCCACATGTCTGAATATTTCTCCAAAGGCATTGGCCAAAGTGGAAAAAACATCCAGAAGTATGAGAAGTAGGAAAATGTTTTTCTACACTATTTATTGCTGCCTTTTCAAAATCAAGTGTTATTGAACTAGGATCCAAATCACGCACTTCTTTAAGTTTAGAAAATATTGTATCGTATGTTTCTTGATTCTTGAATTTTGTAATACAGTACACAAGTGGAACTGTATGATTTTCTTCAAGGAGAGCATGAATGGTATACAGTTGATGGTGTTCAGGAGCACTATCGAACGTACCGTCGCAAAACCAGTGCCTACTTTTCGCCAATAAATCGAGATTACCGTCACTTGCCATTATAATGATGTTTTCCTCTTCGAATAAAACGAATCTCTCACTTCTTAGCGAAAGCCTAAGTTCGTCTGTTACTTCGTTTCCATCTGTGAATTTCCTTTGTCTGCGAATCATTCTGCTAAGGCTTTCTTTTTTGGGAAGAGAACCAACTGCCTCTAACGGAAAGTCAGATGTGCAGTTCTAAACTATAGTACTCGTCAATTCTTCAGTATTAGTGGCTCTTTCCTTCATCTCCTGTACTTTCTTGAGAACAACAGCTCTACTAGCATCTGGTGGATGAGAATGTGGCAGTGGATCTCCTTGCAATATATCATTTACAGTCTTCAGTCGCCCTCCACATCTTCCTCTCTCTTCACATCTCCAGTAGGTAATTTTATCCCTCCTTTTTGTTATTGTATAAGCATACCCCTTGTGAAGTAGCTTCCTTCCACCACGTTTAGTAAATGTAAACTCCATGGGCTATAACAAAAAAAATTACCAAGTTAGATGTATATATTATATTATAATATATATAATAACTCTCATAACAAATCACTTTTTTTTTGTTTTTGTATAGGTAATTTATAAATCTAATTAATATAAAACTTTATATAGATAATGAATTGTGAAATTTTACTTACAGACAAAATGCAGCTCTTCTATACAGTTGGGATGTCTTCACTCTTGCAAATTTTGTGATGAATAACTTGAAAACTTGACAAGCTACATATTTCTTTAAAACTCTTGTATTTTTAACAATATAAACATTCCTTTAACAACAATGTTTCCTAGGTAATTACCTGTTTGACTGTTAACAATATACATTTTTATATACTTACTTGGTTGGCTGTTAACAATATACTTTTACATTTAACAACACTTTATCGTAAGTAATTATTTGGTTGGTTGGTTAACGCTATAAAAATATGTAATATATATATAAACTCGTGAACAATTTTTCTATAATCCATCCATCTCTCTCTCTCTCTCTCTCTCTCTCTCTCTCTCTCTCTCTCTCTCTCTCTATATATATATATATATATATTTATATATCACACACATTCATAATCCATCTTTCTCGTTCTCAATCTTTTTTTTTCTCTCTCTGTCGGAGGACGAAACGTCCATTAAACTAAACGTCCGTCGACCAACTGTCCAGGGACCAACTGTCCGGGGACCAACAGTCTGGGGACTAACTGTCCGGGGACCAACTGTCCGGGGACGAAACATCCGAGCACCACGTAGATATATATATATATATATATATATAAATATATATATATATATATATATATATTATATATATATATTATATATATATATATATATATATGTATATATATATTATATATATATATATATATATATGTATATATATATATATATATATATAAACACACATATATATATATAGCTAATATTATGCATATATATATTTTTAAGATATA
>NC_090744.1:121131650-121139150 GCF_036898095.1 Palaemon carinicauda | reverse complement strand
AGAAATGGGATAGAACTTGAAAAACGGGGTTACAAAAACCATTGAAACGACCCAATACATTTAAAAACATACGAGGAAGCTAAAATGGAAAAGCGGCCATTGACATTTAAATTCAAACCGATTCCCACCTCTTGAACATAATCCCGGAAGATTTGTTCGCGGAAAATTCTTATCCAGAATTTCCTGGAAATCTTTCCGTCAATTCACATCCGCCGCGAGTTTATGCCGAAGGTCAGCGCCAGATCCACGCAACCCCGAGGTCTGCGTCAAGACTCCAAATGGCCGTAATTGTCGTCAAATGCGCGTAATTATAAACATTAACCTTGGGACGGAAGTTTAATGATTGCGATTAGGATGCGAGCAGCGTGCTCTCGACCTCGCACACAAATGGCGAGGACATATGCTGGCTGCTTAGACCCCAAAGAGAGTATCACGTTCTTCTGCATTTGCATTTAAACAACCAGTTCCAGAACTGTACGACAAGACTTTGGGGATGTTTTTAAATGGTCTAAGAGGCGACTTGCAAGCAAATTTCGTACTGTAACTCTCTTTGCTATATATATATATATATATATATATATACGGTTTATCATTATTACTATTACTCTATTAGTAACTATATGTAATGGAAGAGAAGCTGATTATTATGGCAAATAAGAAAAACAAATTTCCCTAGATCCTTTTATGAGGATTTTTTTGTATGTTGATATAACGCTAATAGTATTGCACTGCTTTACGACTAGTACATCTACAGTAAGCTGTATTACTAATAATATTATATGCAGAGAGAGAGAGAGAGAGAGAGAGAGAGAGAGAGAGAGTTATCAGAGCCAAAACGTGAGTAGGAAAATAATACAATTAATATAAGTATACATACATAAATGTTTGATAACGATGCTATCTATCAAATGAAAAATATTCATAATATAAAATCTATTTCCTATTCTAATTCTAGAAGTATATAACAAAGAGCAAACTGTTGTTGTTAAAAACATTAACGAAGAGCGCATTCAAACCTTTAATCAAACATTAGATTTAATATTGACAAGACAACCTAATTATATATTTTTCTTTTCTAAAGAAAGTGGAATTTTACTTTTCATAATTTAATTTTGTTTATCAAAAGCTGTCCACCCTATGCTCATTCTTCTTTTATTCTCGGTCTCATACCCTGTAATATATATATATATATATATATATATATTGTATATATAAATTATATGCCTACCTACATGTATATATGCACACGTACGTATAAATATGCATTTCTTTCTATAGTGGTCTATGCATGTCTAAGAATATATGCATGCAATCGCGTAGAAAAGGCAAAACATGTCTCGATCTATGCTTCCACCTTTCTACACTTCCCTAGGATACAGATGGTTACGGTAGACTGTATCCCTAACAAGAGAACAACCCAAGTGCCTTGTTATCTCCCCAAAAGTGTTGCATAATCTGGTCGACCTCAGACGAAAAGGAAAGAAAAATTGAGAAAAAAAAATGGAACATGGACAGAATTCCAGGGTTTTTGAGTAAATGTAAGCTTTTAGAAAACTGCTCGTGTAGCTTAAGAGTAATAGGTTTGCCGTAACGGTTGGATTGATACGTCGAACCGAGTGATCTCTCTCTCTCTCTCTCTCTCTCTCTCCGTTCACTTTACAGGTTGATCGTCAATCTCTCTCTCTCTCTCTCTCTCTCTCTCTCTCTCTACTGTTCACTTTACAGGTTGATACGTCAATCTCTCTCTCTCTCTCTCTCTCTCTCTCTCTCTCTCTCTCTCTCATCTTTAACTGAAACGACAGAATTTGATTGGCTGATTTTCACTTTACAGATTACTTGATTTTTTTTCTTCTGATGTTATTTTCCTGATATTGAAGCTGTAGAGATAAGCGTTTTAAGAATGTAGCTACCGATATTCTTAATAGATCACTTAATGCTACTCTTTTTCGATTATATTCCAAATATCAAATTACTAAAAATAAATTATATTAACTTTTTCTCCCCCCAAAATATTTCTGTCTTCAGTCGATATCCGTCATATATAGGCACTATTAATAGGACAAGATTAAGTACTACGAATTTTTATACATGAAATATCTGAACTATCCCTAGAGTTTACCTACAATATTATTCATTAATGATAAAGATGAAATGTCCTATCCCTGGCACGGCAGTTACACCCTTACCTAAAATCTGACTTTTCTGGACTCATCAAGAATGTGACAGCTGTGGGATCCCATTCACCTGTACAAATACGATCTCTTTGGATGTGGAGTCCGTGAGACCGACGATGTCACTGATGGACGAAAGTACTAATCCCAATCAAGTCTTTCAATTTTTCCTTTCGTGGCTATAATATATATTACATATTTTATGCTTATCACGTGTCACCTTATTTATTTCTACACACCATTACACGTATAACATCATCATCATCATCATTATCATCACCATCATCATCTCCTACGCATATTGACGTATAGGGTCTCGGTTAGATTTTGCCAGTCCTATCTATCTTGAGCTTTTAAATCAATACTTATCTTTTTATCATCTCCTACCTCACGCTTCATAATCCTTAACCATGTAGGTCTAGTTCTTCCAATTCTTCTAGTGTCTTCTGGAGCCCATTGAAAGTTAGTTTAATCAATCTCTCTTGGGGAGTGCGAAGAGTATGCCCAAACCATCTCCATCTACCCCTCATCATGATCTCATCCACATATGGCACTTGAGTAATCTCTCTTATAGCGTCATTTCTAATCCTGTCTTACCATTTAACTCACAATATCCCTCTGATGGATTTTGTCTCAAATCTACTAAATCTGTTGGAGATTGTTTCATTGCCATACCACAATTCATGTTCATAAGTTAAAATTTCCTTGACCTGCTTCATCTAAATTGTCAGATGCCTTGATGTGTCTTCGATCATTTCTACTGATAAATCTCCCTCTATCGAACCATCCTTATCTTCCTTCACATCTAAATCTTTAACCGAATATCGAACCCTCCATCATTCTTCCCTCTCATTCCAGCCTTACTGCATCCACCATCCCCTTCCCCATTCTCTCTTATCTTATCAATCTGAACAAGGATCAATGAGCTTGTCTATCGAAATAGGTCTAACCCAACAGGTTCAGATATTCAGATTAGTTTCAAAGGTTTGTGTATACCATTATTGTTATCATGTAACCTTCTAAAATAATAATAATAATAATAATAATAATAATAATAATTCGTGAGTACACCCTCTTTTAACCAAGTTTTATTGAAAGTAATTGCTACCTCAGAGGCGTTAATATTGCAATGGACTTTTTCTATTGTTATTATCCTTTTTATTTTTTTTCTTATTTTTTTCTCTTATCTTTTTCTCTTTATTGTATTGCACTTTGTAATGTAATGAAGAGAAAAAAAGATAATATGAACAATCGAAAAAGTTCATTACAAAATTAACGCCTCTTTGGCAGCAATAATAATAATAATAATAATAATAATAATAATAATAATAATAATAATAACATAACCTTCTTTAGATGACTACAAAACACCTGTGACCTTACAACATCCTACAAAATATTTTTATTTAGAAAAAAATGACCATTATATTTCTTCCTTTTTTTTTCCTTTATCGCTAGGCCTAGAAATTTCTATTGCCAGAATTCATATAACCTTCCATTGGTAAAAGCGTCATGTTTTTCTGGGATAGGCCTAACTCTTCGTTACCCTTGGGATTAAGATATCTCGCAAACTTGCGATTTACTTTGACAGATACAATATTCAAGAAATAAATGATACTCAACTGTTGGAAATGAAACTATAAGAGAGATTACCCGAGTGCCATACGTGGATGAGATCATGGTGCAGGGTAGATGGAGATGGTTTGAGCATGCTCTTCGCACTCCCCAAGAGAGATTAGTTTATCAAACTTTCAACTGGGCTCCACAAGCCACTGGAAGGGTTGGAAGCCCTACGCTTAGATGGGTGAGGACTATGAGGCGTGAAGTGGGAGATGATGAATGAAAAAGTATTGATTTCAAAGCTCAAGATAGAGACGACTGGCGAAATATAACCGAGGCCCTTTGCGTCAATAGTCGTAGGAGGAGATGATGATATATATATATATATATATATATATACACACAAATATATACATATATATATATATATATATATATATATACATACATATATATAACTGTACACATGTATAATATAAATAGTGTGCGTAGGAGATGATGATGAACTGTTGGAAACAAAAGATGCATAAAAACTTTAATCTATGCATAACTAACTATATGGCATGTGATAGAAAAGTAATAAATGTATTAAGTGCATAAAAATTACTTGGTTATTGGTAGATATGATACACCGTACATGGGCAGGACATACAATGAGAATAGCAGATAATAGAAGGACATTAATAATAACATAATGGGTCTCTAGACATTGCAAAAGAAAGAGGGGAAAGAAGAGAAGACGATGTATTAACGAACTAAGGAAATTTGATTGTATAAATTTGCACAGAAAGACTATAAATAGACGGGAGTGAAAAGGAGATGTCCGAGTCCCTTGTTCTTCAGTGGACTAGCAATGGCTGATGATGATGATGATTATGATGATGATGATGATGACTTATATTTTGTGACTTGCTCTTATGATCGCTTTAATTATCTCTAAAAAAAATGAAATGAAACTAGGAGACATCAATACTTGTAAGTACAAATCATTAATTCTTTTAACACATTTTTCATACGAGAGTTGAACTGTCTGAAAAAAAGTAAAAAATTTATCAAAGAGGACGAACTACTCTTATATAACTATTGTATATTTTAAAAGAAACTGAAGATTTAAAGTAAATGAGAACATTATTGAAAAACACCCATTCTTTAAAAGCTTGCTCAAATGATAGAAATAGGGGGGGGGGCGTTGGAGGTCATGGCTGTAACTCCAGTAAACATTTATGGTCTTTACAAAAGTTAGTAAAAAACATTGTACGAAAAACTGTTTATTCATATGTATAAAATTTGATGTTACTTTCGAATTTCTGAAAGCTGAAGTGTATATTCCACATGTTAAATTTGTGTTGCCTGTCTATATTAATATGGATTATTTTGATAAAGATTAAATTCTAATCAGATAAGACTCCTAATGGCAATATTTGATAAATATGTTGATGTGAGTTGATATAATATGTCGGTTTTAAACGGCAAAACACGGTTGATAAATCAAGGAAAAGGGACAAGGTCTTGATTTGATACCAAGATGAAAGATAATCCAGTAAAAGTCTAGATAATACTCTCTCTCTCTCTCTCTCTCTCTCTCTCTCTCTCTCTCTCATTCATTCATTTTCAGATAGCTTTGTATTTAACCACAAACCAAATACAAATGCTTTTGTATACAAAATATATAGGCCCCTCGCTGGGTTTTGATTTCATATAGTAGTAAATATTTTGGAGGGAAGGGGAGCTTTAGACAAAGAAATGAGAGAGAGAGAGAGAGAGAGAGAGAGAGAGAGAGAGAGAGAGAGAGCTGTTCGAACGAATACTCATCTTCATAACAGCTGCGAACCATAAGTCTCTTTTTATAGTTTATATATGTATGATCTGTTTCAATGTCTTCACTATTCTTAAAATGTTATATTTTAATTTTTCCTTACTTCTCATTTAGTTTATTTATTTCATTATTTCCTTTCCTCACTCGGCTATTTTTCCCTGTTGGACCCCTTGGGTTTAAAGCATTCTGCTTTACCAATTAGGGTTGTATCTTAGCTAATAATAATAATAATAATAATAATAATAATAATAATAATAATAATAATAATAATAATAATTGTGCTATTCAACATGAATGTTCATAATTGGTTTTTTATTACCTCCATCAACAAAGTTTTGGAAGTAGGTTATGTTTTCACCCCTGTTGTGTGTGTGTTTGTTTGTGAACAGCTTCCTGGCTAGAATTTCAATCGTAGAGTAATGAAACTTGCAGGCATCAATTCTTATGTAAAAAGCTGGAAATTATTGAATTTTGGAAGGTCAAGGTCCAAGGTCAAGGTCACGGTCAAACAAAATATATAACTCAGCCACGAGTTTGGACATAGTTGTAACAGAGACTTCAAAATTGGTTCATATTTGAGTGTATGAAGATCCACGCCAATTAATACATGTTAAGGTCAAATGTCAAGGTCAAGGTCGAGCAAAAGGTTGAGAACTAAGCTTCCGCGGCAGAGGTCTGCACTCTACTGGGTGCCCCCCTAGGTAGACAGTGTATTCATATTGATATCAAAATAAATAAAATCATCAGGTGATTATATTTCGACAAACCTCACGAGGAACAGCGAGAAGAAGGAAAAGTGAGACCAAACGAAAATAAGCTTTAAATACTGAGAAAAGGGATAAGAAACAGTGAATGGAAGGGAGATAGAAGAAACGGGAAGAGTAAATGAAGTATATAAAGAAGTAATCGAGGAGTAAGGAAAGAAGGGAGAAAGAAATAGCCGTAGAAATGCAAAAAAGATGTTAAGATATTCTTTAGACTTTTAAAAAGAGAGAAAACCAGGGAGCCGCCGATGATAAAAATGGGGAGGGAGATTAAGAAATATATGTAAAGTAACTAAGGGGTACAATTAGTAAGGGATAGAGAGGGAAAAAGAAGAATGAAAAAATCGGGAATTTATCCCGTGAATAAAAACATGAAACAAATAAAATTTAAAGTAAACAAATGAGAAAGAGAAATAAAAAGTAATAAACAATAATAATCTAAGCAGAGTATAAACAGAATGACAGAATTTAAATGTCAAAGAGAAAGAGTAATATGGCGGAACGTTTAAAAAAAAAGAAAAAAAAAACTGACTTTTTTTTATGACGGAATCTTCACAACGTGAAGTGATAAAATGTTCCTTGGCAAATATCTCTTCAATCCGATGACACTTTTAACTTTATACATTTATTCCTTTTGTATCTGATGAGAGACGTAGTGTCTTCCAGGAATCATATTATCCGGGGGAGGATAATGGACGTGTCCTCCGGATATCCTTGGGCTGGTGCGAAGGGCGAATCCTGCCTTAATGCACTCAAGATTATCAGTTGTTAACGGAGGGGAAAAAGAGAGATGATAAGAGAGGGAGCTGAGTTGAAAATGAAAGAGTGAGGAGTGGAAGAAAGGCAAAAAAAAGGAATTATAAGAAAGGGAGTTGAATGGAAAGTGAAAGTGACGAGTAAGGAAAGGGAAAAAAGGTAAAGTATAAGAAATGGAGTTGAATGGAAAATGAAAGTGAAGAGTGAAAAAATAAAGAGGGAAAGTATAAGAAAAGGAATTGAATGGAAAATGAAAGTGGTGAGTGGAGGATGGAGGAAAGGGAAAAAAGAGAAAGTATCAGAAAGGGAGTTGAATGGAAAATGAAAGTGAGTGAAAAAAAAGAAAAAAGGGAAAGTATAAGAAAGGGAATTGAATGGAAAATGAAGAGTGAGGAGTGGAAGAAAGGAAAACAAAGAAATTATAAGAAAGGGA
>NC_090744.1:121111650-121126650 GCF_036898095.1 Palaemon carinicauda | reverse complement strand
AAACATCAGATGGCTACTAAACTAATGGATATTAAGCCACCCTAGTACAAATGGGAAAGAAACTAAAATACAAAGAATTACAATGTGAAAGAATCATAGAATCAAGACTACAAATATTATTATCAAACATCAGAATGGCTATTAAACTAATGGATATTAAGCCTCCTTTAATAGAAATGAGAAAGAAACTAAAATACAAAGAATTACAATGTGAAAGAATCATAGAATCGAGACTATAAATATTATCAAACATAAGAATGGCTACGAAACTAATGAACATTTAGCCGGACTTCCTAGAAATGGGAAATAATCTAAAATACAAAGAACTACAATTGCAGAAGAATCATAGAATCGAGCCTATAAAAATTATCATACATCAGAATGGCTACAAAATAATGGAAATCTATTCTGACTTCCAGGAAATGGGAAAGAAACTAAAAGACAAAGAACTACAATTGCATAAGAATCATACTATGGCACCTTTCAATATCATTTACACCAAAATGGCTATGAACCTACTGGAAACTTAACTTCCCTTCCTAGAAATGGAAAGAAACTAAAAATCAAAGAACAACAATTTTGAAAGAATCATAGAATCGAGTCTATAAATATTAATATCATACACCAAAATGGCTACAAATGGCTACTAATGAAAATTTAGTCTCACTGCCTAGAAATGGGAAAGAGACAAAGAACTACAACTAAAACAATCATGGAATGGCACCTTTAAATATCATTTTCAAAAAGAATGGCTACAAAACTGAAGGAAATTTAGCCTGTCTTCCTACAAATAGGAAGTAAACTAAAAGACAAAGAACTAAAATTGCAAAAGAATTACAGAATCGCACTTTTCAATATCATTATCGTACATCAGAATGGCTACGAACCTACTGGAAACGTAACTTCCCTTCCTAGAAATGGGAAAGAAACTAAAAATCATTCCTGGAAATGGGAGAGACTAAAAAATTAAAGAACTACAATTCTGAAAGAATCACAGAATCGCACCTTTCAATATAATTATAAAAAATCAGAATGGCTACAAACCTACAGGAAATCTAGCCTCCCTTCCAAGAAATGAGAATGGAACCGCAAGAAAGATTTTGCGCACCAAACTGCAGTCGTGACAGAGTGATCGAATTAATCTCTGGCCCGGACAGGCGACTCGCACTATATTTCAAGATGGAAGCTATATTTTACAACCGTGATTTGTAATCCTCCCGTTTGACATATGCAGTTTTTCAGCCATAAAAACGATGGGGATTCCCGGATGAGGTTCGCCAGAAAAGAAAAATTGCAAGGAAATCAGATTTTAATTGGTTTATTTCTTGAGATGTAAATTCTTTTACTAAAACTGGGAAAATACTCATCATCATCACAATCTTCTCCTACTCCTATTGACGTAAAGGGCCTCGGTTAGATTTCGCTAGTCATGAGCTTTTAAATCAATACTTTTCCATTCATCACATCCTACTTCACGCTTCATAGTCCTCAGCCATGTAGACCTGGGTCTTCTAACTCTTCTATTGCCTTGAGGAGCACAGTTAAACGTTGTGAACTATCCCCTCTTGGGGAGTGCGAAGAGCATACCCAAACCATCTCCATCTACCGCTCACCATGATCTCATCTACATATGACACTCGAGCAATCGCTTAAAAATACTGCTACGAGGATTTTCAAAAGAGAATGGAGATAATAGTGAAATTGAACTAATATAGGGCAGCAAAGGTTATTGACTTCTTAAGAGATATTTTGCTATTATCTTGCCGTGAGCATAATGAGAATCTACTTTAAGAAATTATTTCACATCTTTAATATTAACTCTTATTATAAGTCTACTAACACAATTATTACTTCCTTTATAGAGAAGGACTGTAATTGACAAAAAAAAAAAAATATTTTAGAAAGCAATAAGGAAATATGACCGTATGAAGAGTATACCTAAAGACGATCTTTCTCTAAAAAGATATTTTACCTATCATGGGTGGCTCCATATAAAAAAATAACAGTAGCCCTTGCCACATTCAGCATTAAACTAATGATTTAGAGATGATACCCGATGCAGGAAAACATTCTAAAAATTTGTCGTTCTATAAGCATCCTTAGAGGGATTATCATTAATTCCTCGAACCACTTACACACAACATTATCGGCTTTATATTGCACACATGATCCCACGTCCATTATAATACGCAATTAATATCTCCAGCTTTTCTATGCTTGTTTATATATATATATATATATATATATATATATATATATATATATATATATATATATATATATATATATATATATATATATATATATATATATATATATATATCTATCTATCTATCTATCTATCTATATATATATATATATATATATATATATATATATATATATATATATATATATATATATCTTTATATCTATCTATCTATATATATACATGTATATATATAATATAAAATATATATATATAATATATATTTTTGGGCTCAAGCCATGTTGTCCTGATGGAAGTTCCTATAGGGTAGCTTCCTAGGGTATATTACAACTACGGCAATATTCCCAGAGATTTTACCTTAAGGTACCAGAATTCTAACTCCTGGAGCGAATATCCCTCGTGAAAGGGATATCGCGACATATCAGAGGACGTATTCTTGACACGCCACATGGCAATCTGCACCCCGAACAGAGATTTCGTATCGCAGGGGGCAATTGGCAAGAAACGAATTCGGGAAAGAAAAAGGGGGAGCCGCTCCCAAGGCTCCCTATCTCCCGTTTCGTAAGCGTGCCTGGCGCCAATCCTGGCGCCATCTGCATTCCTTTTTGCGTAGCTTAACAACTCGGTGTTTTTTCCTGTGTTTCTCGCAAATCTTGGATTTATTCTACTTTTCATGGCTTCTCCAGCTTCGTCGGCCTCTGATAAGTTGAGTACCATGTCTTTTATGTATAAATGTAGGCTCTTGGTAATTTTTTAGTGATTAATAAGGTTTAATCTTTGTTACAAGAGCCGTAGCCTACCGGAGGCGTCATGGACGCTGTCGCTCGCTAGGTATAAGTTTAGTTAGTCAGAGCGACATTCCCGGTTGTTTTGCTTTAATAAATTTTAGCTATTTAGCGTTACATAGGATTTCCTTTCGTGCTTTAGTATTATTTTGGCGAAGTATTCGCCAATTCTGGCCTACGCTAGGCCATGTAGCCTAGTCGTTTGGTCCTAGTACTTCATGCATGATTTTGGTTTTTCCGAGTGTATTAAAATTTTATTGAAGCTTTAGGCTATGTTTTATACATTTAAGATTATGTGGAATATTTCCAAGATAGTATACGAGTGAGTTTCGGTGATTTAGGTAATCGATTCTCTTGGTGCCTAGGCTAAGTTGCTTATGGAGCCTTAGTATACTTTCTCATACTCCCCGGTTGCTTTCTTTTCTTCGGAGAAGGTATGCAATCCCTTTCCCTCTGTTTAAGCCTTGGGCTTATCCCTAAGTGGTTTATCTGAATTAATTTTCGATAAAACTATACTGGGGTGTTACTGTACCTTCCTGTTCCAGTAAGTCTGGTTCAAAGAGGGACAGAACAACAGAGTTTTTTAGTCTGAGTCTGTGTTTGTCTGGCTTGGGGTAGAGTCTCCCTCGCTGGCCTGACACAGACATAGGAGGCTTAGCCTCCTTAGGTCACTACCGAAGGTTTCTGTACGAGATGATTCCTTCTTTTGTGATCTACCAGACTAGTCCTTGTTGCTGTTCTCGGGGGAGGATAAGTTTCTTTCCCTGGGAGTAGCAACACCTTCCTTGCTTTGGTGCTCTGGGAGCTGGCAAGTATTGCTGGCCTCCCCCCTTGGATCTCCCTTAGGCTAAGATGAGTTTCTTGGCTGCGGGTGATCCGTCACTAAAGCAAGGTTGGTAGGACCCTCTTTTGTCCCTTCCCCCTCTATCTCTGTAATGGCCTAGCCATTACAGTACTGTACGTCATTCTACATCTGGACCTAGAATAGGTTAGGATGTGGAATTGACTCAGTCCCTTGCCGGCCGGCAGAGCTGCTGGCCGGCAAGGGTCTTCTGTTTTGAGTGCTGCCCGGACCTCCCTTGGTCCCTCATCCATGCCTGCCTGCAGAGTCAGACGGCATTGGTCAGGAAGCCTGAATTAGATTCTCCCCTTCCTTATATGCACTCTTTCGGATTGCCGGGCTTGGAGGTAGTGTACACTCTTATCCCGGCATCCATTCTGTTTTCTTCTAGTGCTGTACCCGACCCGGCTGCCGGCCTATGAGGCCGGCAGCCGGGCAGTTGTAGTCCTCTGGTTCTTTTGCTGCCGGCTGGCATCGGTCCTGTACCTCTGCCGGCCGGCTAATGTCAGCCCTTGTCTGCCGGTCGCCAAGAGTGTGGCCGGCAGCCGGGTACTACCTTGTGTAGTGGTCGGTCAGCAGTCATTGCCGACCGACATTGGCTGTGCCGGCCGGCACATGCATTTGAACCAGCGTTCTGCCGCCTTATAGCTGTTAAGTAGTATACTTTAAAGCTAGTTATGGTGTGTGCCGGCCGGCACATAACCTCCTATACTGTACCAGTATTCTTCAGTATAACAGATACTGTAAGAAGAAAACTATAGTGTGGGTTTTGGTACAGCACTGTGTGTTCTAACACTTTTGTGTTTTCTTGCACAGCCCTTTGCTGTTGCCCTACAGATAGGAAAGTGAGTTCTTTCCTGTCTATTATCCAGGATTTTAAAATCATTGCTTAGGTGTGAGCTCCACCTGTTTCCTCTGGAAACTTTGCATTGGTTACTCTAGAAGAGATTAACCATTCGATTTTATTATCTGGAAGGCTGCAACAATGGGTTGTGAGGGAAACACAAGTGTGTGTCTTTCCTTTCTGAATTGTTATGCTATACTATGCATATCCAGTGATACATAGTTCACTTGATACTCATGGAAATTTCTTCTCTTACAGGAGGACCCTCCGAAGTGCGGAAGTGTTTTCTGCAACGTCCGCAGCAAGAACCTCTGCGACATGAGTTTTGTAGGAGACACGCAGCATGCGCTGTCTCCAAGGATGATCTCCGGTATTGGGACCCTCAGGTATGTACTGTGTGCACTAACCTGATTACTGAGGCCTTTGATTCCCCTAGGACGGCGGAATCAAGGGATATAGCAAGGGAGAAGCTTCGTACCTGGGTAAGGGCCTTCCAAAAGAACACTTCTGGACCTTATCTTCCAAGTGAGAAGATGAGGGCGTATCTTTTCCCTAAGGCATCAGCTGATGCAGTGATTCCCCAGCCTCAAGAGGAGATCCCCCAAGTTCAGATCCAGGTGGATGCTGAAGTCGCGGTCGCGATGCAAGACATCCAGTTAGATGACAGGATGTCTGACGTGGACGAGCGTCTGGAGGAAGACCTCCTGGCAGAAACCCAGGATGAAGTTCAAGCCCCAGACGTTGTAGAGGAAGAGGTCGACGAGGTGTCGGCTACTCCGGTTCAGATTCCGGAGCCTATTCCCTCAACATCGGCCGGTCTCCCAGTAGAGCTGGGACAGGCCCTCTCTTCTATTGTTGGAATGATCCAACAAATGCAGAAGGAGAATCAGGAGAAGGCGGCTGCAATGGAACTGCGGATGCAGTGCCTTGCAGAATCACATGGGCCCCAGAAAAAGCTCAATATGAAAGACCTTCCCTTGTGCTCAGATGCTAACCCATGGAGGTATGCTGAGCACATGCCGATGACGACTGGAAAGATCGTCATCTCGGATAAGCTGGGCTCAGTTCCCCTGGAGGAGGTGGAATTCTGGCCCAGCAAGGCATCATATCCGGACTGTTATGTCCGGCTGAGGAAGGAACCAGCTTCAAAGGAGGAGACAGAGCCGAAGGAGGTCATAGTGATGGACCATGCTAAGGCTCAAGCTCTACTTTCATCCTCGATGAAAGAGAGGGGCTTCTCTAACTCAAAGGTAGCTGCATTGAGCAAGAAGCTCCCTTCCTTTGTGTCCTCGCCTGCTAGAGCCTTCCCCTTTTTACAGAAAGGGTTTGCGGCTGTACTAAAAGCAGTCGAGGCCGGCAAGCCTTGCCCCTCCCTGGAGGAGTGTAAACCCTTGTCGCTGGCCCTGCCTATGGACCACAAAGACTGGAAGGACGTCCATCTTACGTTCTCAGTTGGAAAGTTGGAGGCTGATATTGCCGGACGTCAGTTCGGCGAGGACCTCCCTAAGCTGTCTGACTTTCTTTTGCGAAGAGAGTTCGAGACAAAAGAAAGACTGGCTGCCTCAATGTCTCTTCAGACTACTCTTGAGACAATGGCAAGTGACCCCAAGGTCCATGAAATGTTCATGGTGGTGGCCAAGACTCATCTGGCCACAGTGACGAAGGACCTTTATGGCTTCGTCAAGGCGAGGAGAGCTTGTAGGGAGTTCGTGTTCACCTCGGCTACGGTGAGGCACGAGCCAAGGAAACTAATCTCCTCCAACATTTCGGGAAAAGGACCTTTTCCCTACCGACTTGGTCAAAGAAGTTGTTGATAAGGCCACCTTGGAGAATAGAAATCTTCTCCAGAAGTGGGGCCTGGCTATCAAAAGAAAGTCTTCCCCGGATGAGGGTCCTCAACCAAAGAGGAAGACTATGAGGACTAGGCTACCGTCTCGGCCAGCCAAGCCTTTTAGACAGCAACAGCAACTGCAATTGCCATTGCCTCCAGTGCCCCAGATGGTGGCACAAACCCCGACCACTTTTCAGTGGATACCCCAGGCTGTGTCGACACAGTCCACGGCATTCACCCCAACGTTCGAAGGGCAGTCTTCTTCCTTTCGAGCAAAGCCTAGAGGAGCAACCAGAGGCTCGTCTAGGCGCCCCTCAAGGGGAAGGGGATTCAGGGGTGGTCGTGGTCAGGGAGGCAAGACCTCAGGACGGCAGTCCAAGTGAGATGATACCGGTAGGAGGGAGACTTCTGAAATTTTGGGATCGATGGACCTTCGATCCCTGGGCCCACAGCCTACTCAAGAATGGACTGGGCTGGAGCTGGTACACCACTCCACCCCCGTGCCTTCGGTTTTTCCAACACTCCACCCCCGTTCTGGAGGAGTACGTTCAAGAACTGTTGGAGAAAAATGTGATCCGAAAGGTGAAGTCCATCAAATTCCAAGGGAGGCTGTTTTGTGTTCCCAAGAAAGACTCGGAAAAGCTCAGAGTCATTCTGGACTTGTCGCCACTCAACAAGTTCATAGTGAATTGTAAATTCAAAATGCTAACACTGCAACACATAAGGACCTTACTGCCCAAGAGGGCATATTCCGTCTCTATAGACTTGTCAGACGCCTATTGGCACATTCCAATCAACCGTCGACTCTCCCCCTACCTAGGGTTCAGGCTACAACGAAGACTATACGCCTTCAGAGCCATGCCATTCGGGCTAAACATAGCCCCAAGGATTTTCACGAAGCTTGCGAGCGCAGCTCTCAAACAATTACGCCTAAAGGGAATTCAGGTAGTAGCCTACCTGGACGACTGGTTGGTGTGGGCAGCATCCGAGACAGAATGCTTGCAAGCTTCCAGTCAAGTGATCCAGTTCCTAGAGTACCTAGGCTTCAAGATCAACAGAAAAAAGTCTCGACTTTCTCCATCTCAAAAGTTCCAGTGGCTGGGAATCCACTGGGACCTTTTGTCACACCGTTTCTCCATCCCGGCGAAGAAAAGGAAGGAGATAGCGGGTTCTGTCAAGAGACTTCTAGATTCCGAAAGGATATCAAGACGCGAACAGGAGAGGGTACTGGGCTCTCTCCAGTTTGCTTCGGTGACAGACCCAGTGCTAAGAGCACAGCTAAAGGATGCAACCGGAGTTTGGAGAAGTTATGCATCAAAAGCGCGAAGAGATCTGAGAAGACCAGTTCCGCTTCGGCTACGTACTTTTCTCAGGCCTTGGTCCCAAGCCAGACATCTAAAGAAGTCGGTTCTTCTTCAGCCACCTCCCCCGTCGGTGACGAATCACTCAGACGCCTCAAAGGAGGGATGGGGAGGTCACTCTCATCGGAAAAAAGTCCAGGGGACTTGGTCCAAGCTATTCAAGACCTTTCACATAAACTTTCTAGAAGCTATGGCAGTGCTCCTTACCTTAAAGAAAGTCTCCCCGCGTCACTCGATCCACATAAGGTTGGTGATGGACAGCGAGGTAGTTGTGAGATGCTTGAATCGACAAGGATCGAGGTCACCACCTCTCAACCAGGTGATGTTGGCCATTTTCCGATTGGCGGAAAAGAAGAAGTGGTACCTGTCGGCAGTTCACCTTCAAGGAGTCCGCAACGTGACAGCGGACGCTCTATCCAGGTTCACACCGATAGAGTCGGAATGGTCCTTAGACGCAGGATCATTCTCCTTCATTCTGAATCAAGTCCCAGAACTGCAGATAGACCTCTTTGCGACGAAAGACAACAAGAAGTTGCCCCTGTACGTGTCCCCGTACGAGGACCCCTTAGCGGAAGCAGTGGACGCGATGTCCCTCGACTGGAACAGATGGTCCAGGATTTATCTGTTCCCTCCTCACAACCTTCCGTTGAGGGTCCTCAACAAACTGAGATCCTTCAAGGGGGGTAGCGGCAATAGTGGCCCACAAGTGGCCGAACAGCGTGTGGTTCCCCTTGGCATTGGAACTACAGCTGAAGTTTGTACCGCTACCACATCCAGTTCTGACCCAGCGAGTCCAGAAGTCGACTGTCTGCGCTTCATTACAGAAAACCCGGACCCTGCAGCTCATGATTTTCTCTCCCTAGCGGTGAGAAAGCGTTTCGGGATTTCGAAAGCCAGCATAGACTTCCTAGAGGAATATAAGTGCAAATCTACTAGAAGGCAATATGAGTCATCTTGGAGAAAATGGGTGGCCTTTGTCAAGGCGAAGAATCCGCAGGAGATCTCGACAGACTTCTGCTTATCTTTCTTCATCCACCTCCATGGTCAAGGGTTGGCGGCTAACACGATTTCAGCGTGTAAGTCTGCTTTGACAAGACCCATTCTATATGCCTTCCAGGTCGACCTAGGTAACGAGATCTTTAATAAAGTTCCGAAAGCCTGCGCTAGGCTCAGACCTTCAGCACCTCCAAAGCCCATTTCATGGTCTTTGGACAAAGTTCTTCATTTCGCTTCTCTGTTGAGCAATGAAGAGTGTACGTTAAAGGATTTGACACAAAAAGTTATTTTCCTATTTGCACTCGCGTCCGGGGCCAGGGTTAGTGAGATCGTAGCCCTCTCGAGAGAGGCAGGTCGTGTTCAGTTCCTGGATGGGGGAGAACTGAACCTGTTTCCGGATCCTACGTTTCTCGCCAAGAATGAGTTACCCACCAACAGGTGGGGTCCCTGGAGAATCTGCCCTCTGAAAGAAGATGCATCTCTATGTCCAGTAGAATGCCTAAAGGTCTATCTTCATAGAACTTCAGACTTCAGGGGTGGTCAACTATTCAGGGGAGAAACATCAGGCTCAAATTTATCTCTGAATCAACTCAGAGCGAAAATCACATATTTTATTCGCAGAGCGGATCCTGACAGTACACCCGCAGGTCACGATCCGAGGAAAGTTGCCTCATCCTTAAATTTCTTTAATTGTATGGATTTTGAACATCTCCGTTCATACACTGGCTGGAAGTCTTCCAGAGTGTTCTTTCGCCACTATGCGAAGCAAGTAGAGGAACTAAAGAGATCTGTGGTAGCAGTGGGTCGCGTCGTTAGCCCTACTGTTTAACTCTGCGAGGAACAGTGGTTTTAATTGGGACGATTAATTCCAGGGTGAGTGTGTAGTTACATACTGTACTACAAACTAAATGAGGGCACTGAGTTGCCCATATAGACTGTTCCATTTCCAAAGGTGAACCTAGCATAAGTGCAGACATGTGTGCCGAGCGTTTCTAACGCTAATGTGATTGATTTGTAATACAGACTTTTATGACTTTGATACCTCGGTATCTTAAAAAGTGGCATTTAATGTTTTTCTTTCAGATAAACAAGTTCTGTTTACTATCATACTTATGCTTAATGTTTTGGGTTATCCTCTTCTATATATATATATATATATATATATATATATATATATATATATATATATATATATATATATATATATAATTGTTGTTAACCTGGCTATTTATTGTCTGTCAATAATCTGGTTCTTGAGAACCTTGCGTCTCTTTCACCTGTGTCAATTTATTGGTATAATTGAGCATTCATTCTATGTACCTTATCTGGGATAATTCTAATAGAATTGTTCCTTTATGCAAGCTATGTTGCTTTGGTTTTCCTCCTATGCGGATATAAACCTTTGTCTAATACAAGTATTGTGCGGAGAACTGGTCGATATTTCATATTGACGCAGTGGTTCTTTACAAACTATGCTTTACTTAATATAGGGTGAGACCACTATATTAGCTTGCCTGGTATTCATACATAGGTATATGTACTCTTCGAGACTTTTCCAGAGTCTAGTAGGACTCTTCCCTGTAGGGGGCAGGAATCTCTAACATGGTTTATAGTTAGGTGAAAAGATGTATAACGGTAACATCTTAGGTCTCTAGGTCTAGTCGACCGGGAAAAATTACCTCCGGGGAGTACGGCACGTTCTGAGAATCCACAGATACAGTAATGCTCTGGTATACTTCCATCAGGACGACATGGCTTGAGCCCAAAAAACGGATTTTGAGCGAAGCGAAAAATCTATTTTTGGGTGAGATGGCCATGTCGTCCTGATGGACCCGCCCATGCCTTTCTAAGAAAGGGCTGTAGGACCCCTCCCTACATACAGTATCTGTAGCACCTCGTGTACGCTACAAGGAATACAGATGGCGCCAGGATTGGCGCCAGGCACGCTTACGAAACAGGAGATAGGGAGCCTTGGGAGCGGCTCCCCCTTTTTCTTTCCCGAATTCGTTTCTTGCCAATTGCCCCCTGCGATACGAAATCTCTGTTCGGGGTGCAGATTGCCATGTGGCGTGTCAAGAATACGTCCTCTGATATGTCGCGATATCCCTTTCACGAGGGATATTCGCTCCAGGAGTTAGAATTCTGGTACCTTAAGGTAAATTCTCTGGGAATATCGCCGTAGTTGTAATATACCCTAGGAAGCTACCCTATAGGAACTTCCATCAGGACGACATGGCCATCTCACCCAAAAATAGATTTTTCGCTTCGCTCAAAATCCGTATATATATATATATATATATATATATATATATATATATATATATATATATATATATATATAGTAATCCCTCAGCTACTGCGGGTGTTACGTTCCAAACGCCCAGCAATATCTAAAAAACTATGAAGACGATACAGAAATCTAAAGTATGATCTTTTCATTATCTTTATGAATTCTTATATTTTCTTAATTATCTTTACAAATGTAAGTTTTTGTAAGCACTTCAAACAGTTTCATAACCCTTCTATGTAGTTCTAAAGACTTTTGAAGATAAAATTTACTATAAGTACATACAACCTTGCATACTGTATATTTAGATAAAAAAAAATATATTGAAATACTTATCATTGAAGATACGTAAACTTTATCATTACAATGGTCTTATTTCTAGATGTTACGACCCATTTCATTCTTGATTTAGCAAACGGTAGAATCATTGACGGCGTGATTGCAGCCGATGTTTGGAGTTTTATTTTCTCTGCTTTACTATACTCAATTTTTTTAATGAGGCGCATTTGCACTGACTCGCACCGGTGCCCTTTTAGCTCGGAAAAGTTTCCTGATCGCTGATTGGTTAAAATGATCGTGTCCAACCAATACGCGAGCAGGAAACTTTTCCGAGCTAAAAGGGCACGCATGCGAGTCCGTGCAAATCTGCCTCACTAAAAATAATTGACTATAGGTATCTTTCTCTGACGCTTGGGTTAATTGCCAGAAGCCTTAGAAGATATAAATAGTTTACCAGACATTGCAAGGCTTAAAAGCAATTCATAATTTTCACAAAAAAATGCTACAAAAAACACAACACAAAACATAAATTTACTGAGCAATGCTGCATTCATATGCACAGAATCGAACTGGAAAGCTTGGCATATTTGAGTGTTCCAGTGGTCTGACAACCAACCATAGGCCAGGATACTGATTAGCGTGATCTGATTGGTTGTGTCCCTTCTACCAGACCACCAATGTGCCTTGTATGAAATCATATGGGTAATCTATGCTATTCTCTTCATGCTTCCTGAGTTTTATTTCCCATACAGATGCATTGATTGTATCACCTACAATACACTACAATTTTATTCTTCCTTATAAACTATACAAATTGAATATATTGTGTTCTCGCTAACAAATGGAATTTCTGCATTTTTATCTATTACTGCAATTTAATTAATTAAATTTCAGGTCTTAACTAAATCTTAACTCAAAATAACGAATTTATGAAAAATATAAAACCTACTTGTCATCAGAAACAACATTTTAAAGTAATCTGTGATATAGATTTACACAAAATATATTCATAAATATACGATGTGCTGTGTGAGCGACAGGTGAACTGCAATATGGCGAAGGATTACTGTATGTATCAGTGTGTGTGTGTGTGTATATATATATATATATATATATATATATATATATATATATATATATATATATATATATATATATAATTTTTCAATATATTTATATTCATGTGTCAATGTATGTATGTATGTATATATACACACACACACACACACACACACACATATATATATATATATATATATATATATATATATATATATATATATATACATACATATATATATGCAAACAAATATATACATTACATATGTGTGTACATGCGCGTGTTTTGACCTGGAATACAAGATTACAAATGAATTTCATGGATTTTACGATGAGTTTTCTCATGGAAAAAACGCATGAGAGAACACATTTGGCTTTTTACGGTCTTGAATGTAAACATAACTGCATCCCTTCTGTCACCATAACGGATCTCTCTCTCTCTCTCTCTCTCTCTCTCTCTCTCTCTCTCTCTCTCTCTCAGACCATTTAGACATCGAATTATTATAAATGTGATGGTAGCCTTGTTATCGGTTGTTTACTTAAGGAAGATATGCCAGTCATTTCTCCAAACCCTTTACCTATTATCACAGAAATAGTGTGCGTGACCTGTCAAAACTGAGACTTAAACATATAGATACATATAAACACACTTAGATTCAACCCTTCCTTCCCCCTCCCCCTTGGCTAACTACCACACGGCAGTTTCATCAATTTGTGGATGATTGTGGTTTCGAAGTGTTCCTCGGGGCAACCCCCAACCACCAGGGTATGAATATTCCCTCTCCCCCTACTCGAGGGACGGGGGGAGACCGAGTAGCCGTACTTCTGGCAATGCCTCTGAGCGTGACAAGAAATCATATATATATATATATATATATATATATATATATATTAAAATTTTGCACATTTATGCGTGTTTTTCATATTCCATTAAGCCGATATTTTAATACCGTAATGTCTGGATTCCCTCTTATACCACGGGATCAGAGACCTAAGGGGGAACCACCCAAAGACAATAGCTTTTGGCTGGTCAAAGAATCGAACCCTGCTAAGTGGTATGACAGAGTCAATACCATTTAGCACACACACACACACACACACACACACACACACACATATATATATATATATATATATATATATATATATATATATATATATATATATATATATATATATAGCCAAATACGCTGTTCCTTATTATATAGGGTAGATTTGTATGTCGTACGTAACTCCATCAATTTGCCTTGACCATTATTCCCTTTAATTTGATATCCTTCTTGCTCGAAACTACAGTAGAGAAAAAAAAGACTAGAAAAAAAGAACAATCAAGGTGAGAGAGTAGGTTGGCCCATGAGACATGTGCCAAATAAATATTAGCTTTAACGAAGGACATTACTTACTGTGGACATGTTTGCCGGAAAGAACAACGCCGTCTCGCTTGCATCTTTACAACCCAGAATTTCCTCACCTTTTCTTGGAGGAAAGGTAAATAAATAAGGCTTTCAAAAGAAGGGTATAAAATGAGGCTACGACATAAACTGACGTTGTCTTCGGGAAAAATGGGTGCATAAAGGTTCGTCATTTTCCATCTCATTTATTAATAAAAAAAAAAAAAAAAACGATGAAATGTTACATTTGAGAATCGTCATTTTCCATTTTAGTTATTATCAAAAACAGCCGAAGAAATTTTGCATTTGAAAAACGTTATTTTCCATTTGAATTATTAATGAAAACGGCCGATGAAATGTTGCATTTGAGATTCGTCATTTTCCATTTGAGTTATCAATAAAAACAGCCGTGTGCTTATTCGAAGATAAAATGTTGCATTTGAGAATTCAGGAGATTTTGAAGGTATAAAGGGAAAACAGATACTTGTTTACCTCAGAGAGAGAGAGAGAGAGAGAGAGAGAGAGAGAGAGAGAGAGAGAGAGAGAGAGAGAGAGAGAGAGAGAGAGAGAATTGAGTAATTTTTTACATTAACTAAAGTAAATACTATCCTTAATAACAAAATATGCATTTTGCATTATATGTGAGAGAGAGAGAGAGAGAGAGAGAGAGAGAGAGAGAGAGAGAGAGAGAGAGAGAGAGAGAGAGAGAGAGAGAGGCGGGGGGGGGGTTCCATATAACTACACTTTATTATCATAGAAAAATATGCATTTTGCATTATATGTGAATAGAGGAGAGAGAGAGAGAGAGAGAGAGAGAGAGAGAGAGAGAGAGAGAGAGAGAGAGAGAGAGAGAGAGAGAGAGAGGTAAAGTTTAATAATGACTAAATTCCTGGTTTCTTCTCGTTTTCACCGTTGCATAAACATGGAAGAAACAACTCTTGAAGGTGGCCCATTCCCACTCTGCCAAGTGGCCTCGTCCCAACAGCTCCTGGTCCCTTTGTGGCTTCTTGACGCTCTCAGTCTCTTTTTCCCGTGTTATGATTTTCTCAATCCTTATTTTATGTTTGCAAAGGGGAGGGTAAACTCTATACTATAGTCTTCTCTGTGTGTGTGTGTG
>NC_090744.1:121095867-121105867 GCF_036898095.1 Palaemon carinicauda | reverse complement strand
ATCATAGTGAGGTGTAGATTGAGATGGTTTGAGCATGCTCTTCGCATTCCCCAAGGGTTATTAGTTCGCCAAACGTTTAACTGTGCTCCATAATGCAATAGAAGAGTTGGAAGACCCAGGTCTACATGGCTGAGAACTATGAAGCGTGAAGTAGGAGATGATGAATAGAGAAGTATTGATTTAAAAGCTCAAGAATGGTGATATCTAACCGATGCCCTTTGTGTCAATAGGCGTAGGAGGAGTAGATAATGATGATGAATATTTTTCCAGTTTTAGTAAAAAGAATATACATCCCAAGAAATGAAAAAAAAAAAAAATATCTGATTTCCTTGCAATTTTACTTTTCTGGCGAACCTTATTCGGGAATCCCCATCTTTTTTATGGCTGAAAAACTGCATATGTCAAACGGGAGGATTACAAATCACGGTTGTAAAATATAGTGCGAGTGGCCTGTCCGGGCCAGAGATTAATTCGATCACTCTGTCACGACTGCAGTTCGGTGCGCAAAATCTTTCTTGCGGTTCCTTTCTCATTTCTAAGAAGGGAGGATAGATTTCCAGTAGGGTCGTAGCCATTCTGATGTATGATAATAATATTGAAAGGTGCGATTCTGTGATTCTTTTGCAATTTTGGTTCTTTGGCTTTTAGTTTACTTCCTATTTGTAGGAAGACAGGCTAAATTTGCTTCAGTTTTGTAGCCATTCTGTTTGATAATGATATTTAAAAGTGCCATTCCATGATTCTTTTAGTTGTAGTTCTTTGTTTCTTAGTTTCTTTCCCATTTTATAGGCTGTGAGACTAAATTTGCGTTAGTTTTGTGGCCATTTTGATGAATGGTAATAATATTTATAGGCTCGATTCTATGATTCTCTCACAATTATAGTACTTTATGAAAGATAGTTTTTATCAGTCGCAGTGCTCCTCATTTTGTGCACCTTAGGCACTGAATGGCCTTCCTTGCCCTTGCACCTGAGATTATAGCCCATATTCCACACATGATTCCATTTAGAGAGTGAGCGGAATTTATATACATTCAGTAGTCACATTAATATCAGGGTTATGGTGGCCTGGTGGTAGCGTCCTTTTCTAGTGATTGCCAGACTGGGGTTCGAGTCTGGCTCAAACTTGTGAGTTCCTTTGGTCACTGTGAGTTCCTTTGGTCACTGCATCCTCATCATCCTTGTAAGCTAAGGATGGGGTGTTTGGGGGAGCATATAGGTCTATCTGCCGTGTCATCAGCAATCATTGCCTAGCCCTCCTTAGTCCTAGCTCAGGTGGAGAGTTTGCTTTGGCGCTGATCATATGTAATATGGTCAGTCTCTAGAGCATTGTCCTGCTTGATGGGGCAATGTCACTGTCTCTTTCCTCTGCTATTCATAAGCTGCCTTTAAAACTTTAATTGAAACAGCAAAATGAAGCACTAAAATCAAAATGAGAATACGAATGAATCAATCTTTATTTATCATTTCTTATAATTCTATAGCTGGACTAGGGTCTGTTTCATCATTCTTCCACGCCTCGGGTATGAAAGCATGATATATGTTCCTCATTTTTCATTTTAGCTTATCCGTCGTTATGGTATTCCAATATTCTTCAAGGTCATCACATTTATTACGAGGGAATGGGCGTGCATCTACAACTGTTATACAATCTGGTATTTATCGAAACTCCTATATGTATGTATATATATACCTACATATATATATATATATATATATATATAATATATATATATATATATATATAATATGTGTGTGTGTGTGTGTGTGTGTGTGTGTGTTTATACAGTATATATATACACATATATATATATACATATATATGTATATATATACATATATATATACATATATATATATATATATATATGTGTGTGTGTGTGTGTGTGTGTGTGTGTGTGCGTATGTTGAGTACATATGTTAATATTTATTTAATTTTATATTTCATGAACCGCATGTTCCTCAAAACAAACCATAACAATTGGATTTATGTAGCCTATACTGAACATCTCCTATTCACTAATATTTTTTATTACTACATATTTGTTATCCATCGAACATTGTCATTCTGGACAGGTTCAAGCACTATTATATAGGAAAATTTATTGTAATGTTGTTACTGTTCTTAAAATATTTTATTTATCTGATTTCCTTTTCTCACTGGGCGGACTATTTTCCATGTCGGAGCCCCCTTTTCTAACTAGGGTTGTAGCTTAGCAAGTAATGATAATAATGAAAATGCAACTTGAGTTTGTTATTCTAGGATTTTCTCAGATTGAGATTGTTTTGATAACCAGGTTTAAAGTAAATCAACATTCCTAGCAATTTTATCGCTAATAGATTTCTATCTTTTTAGATTTTCTTAATTATCCGGTTAAAGGCAACTTTTCAATATCCCTGGTTATTTTTTTTAGTAATGAGTTTTTTTCGTTATTATTATTCATGGTAACCAAGTTAAAAGGACATAATTGAAAAAACTTTCTAAATAATTACAATCTAAATTTAATAACTGCAGTAAGCTCTCTCTCTCTCTCTCTCTCTCTCTCTCTCTCTCTCTCTCTCTCTCTCTCTCTCTCTCTCTCTCTCTCTCTCTCTCTTGAGTTATATTTCACTGTAATCACATTTCCATTATCATTCAAAACACTCTCTGAATAATTACAAGTTGAATTTCATGCTCTCTCTCTCTCTCTCTCTCTCTCTCTCTCTCTCTCTCTCTCTCTCTCTCTCTCTCTCTCTCTCTCTCTCAGAGTTATATTCCAGTCATTTCCATTATCATTAAAGATACTTTCTTGACAATGCTAATGAAGTTTTGCATCTCCCCTTAAATCTAAATCAGCATAACTCCAGCTTCTCTCTCTCTCTCTCTCTCTCTCTCTCTCTCCTCTCTCTCTCCTCTCTCTCTCTCTCTCTCTCTCTCTCTCGTCATACAAGCGAAAGACGTCTTTACAACTGTAATTGGATTTAATGTCTAATGCAATATTTGATTTCTTCTGCGAGAAGGACACTTTTCAAGTCAAGTTTCTCCTCGTCTCCGTTCTCCAGCTCTTGTGTGGGTGGAGGAGAGGCTCTTTTCCTCAGGATAGTTTCTCCTTACCTCGCTATGTTATTTCCTTGCTGGTGCACTTGCAGACATTGCCCTCGGGTTAAAAGGCAAAAGGAGCAGGAGGCTTTTCTTTCTTTTTATCGTAATCGTATATTACAGACAGTTGTCGGTAAATAGTTTAATTGCAAACAGTTGTTGGTAATTGGTTTAATTGCAAACAGTTGTCGGTAATTGGTTTAATTGCAAAAAGTTATCGGTAATTGATTTTATTGCAATCACTTGTCAGTAATTGGTTTAACTGCAAACAGTTATCGGTAATTGATTTAATTGCAAACAGTTATCGGTAATTGGTTTAATTGCAAACAGTTGTCAGTAATTGGTTTAATTGCAGACGGTTGTCGGTAATTGATTTAATTGCAAATAATATATAGTTGGTATTTAGTTTAATTGCAAAGAGTTGTCGGTAATTGGTTTAAGTGCAAACATTTGTCGGTAATTGGGTTAAATGCAGACCGTTGTCGGAAATTTAATTGATTACAAATAGTTGTCATTGATTTATTTAATTGCAAACAGTTGTCGGTTTTTTTAATTGCGAACAGTTCCGGGCAAACAGTTATAGATGATTTTTTCCAATTAAAATCAGTTGTCGGTAATTTCTTCAATCAAATTTCGGTTATTTGCATCGATCATATTTGTCAACGTCGAAATCAATTGCTTTTATATATTTCACTGCTCTTCATTAAAATATATCTGCATGTATTTTGATTTGCCGAGTAATCTTATATCTCTTTCTCATTTGTTTACTTAAATTTTATCTGTTTCATGTTTTTATTCAGGGGACAAATTCCCTATTTTTTCGTTCTTCTTTTTTTCTGTCTACCCCTCTCTAATTCTAATCCTTAGTTACTTTACATTTATCTCTTAATCTCCCTCTCAATTTTATCATCGGTGGCTCCCTTACTTTCCCTCTTTTTAAAAGTCTAAAGAATATCTTAACATCATTTTGCATTTCTACGGCTATTTCTTTCCCCCTTCTTTCCTTACTCCTCGATTACTTCTTTATATACTTCATTTACTCTTCCCGTGTCTTCTATCTCCCTTCCATTCTCTGTTTCTTATCCATTTTTTCAGTATTTAAATCTTATTTTCGTTTTGTCTCACTTATCTTTCTCCCTCTCGCTCTATTCCTCGTGAGGTTTGTTGAAATATAATCATCTCATGACTTTGTTTATTTTGATATCAATATGAATACATCGTCTACCTAGGGCGGCACCCAGTAGAGCGCAGACCTCCGCCGCGGAAGCTTATTTCTCAACCTTTTGCTCGACCTTGACCTTGACATTTGACCCTAACATGTATTAATTGGCGAGGATTTTCAAACAATCAAATATGAACTAAGTTTGAAGTCTCTGTTACAACTATGTCCAAACTTATGGCTGATTACGTGAGAGAGAGAGAGAGAGAGAGAGAGAGAGAGAGAGAGGAGAGAGAGAGAGAGAGAGAGAGAGAGAGAGTATTATCTAGCTTTTTACTGGATTATCATCTTTCTTTTTGGTATCAAGTCAAGACCTTGTCCTTTTTCATTGATTTATCAAACGTGTTTTGCCGTGTAAAACTGACATATTATCATCATCATCATCTCCCACGGCTATTGAGGCAAAGGGCCTCGGTTAGATTTTGCCAACCTTCTCTTATCTTGAGCTTTTAAATCAATACTTTTCCCATTCATCATCTCTCACTTCACGCCTCATAGTCCTCAGCCATGTAGGCCTGGGTCTTCCAGCGCTTCTTGTGCCTTGTGGAGCCCAGTTGAAAGTTTGGACAACTAATCTCTTGTGGAGTGCAAAGAGCATGCTCAAACCATCTCCATCTACCCCTCACTATGATCTCATCCACATAGGGCACTCGAGTAATCTCTCTTATAGTTTCATTTCCAACAGTTGAGTATCTTTTATTTCTTAAATATTGTATCTGTCAAAGTAAATCGCAAGGATACGAGATATCCTAATCCCAAGGGTAACGAGGAGTTAGGCCTATCCCAGAAAAACATGACGCCTTTACCAATGGAAGGTTATATGAATTCTGGCAATAGGAATTTCTAAGCCTAGTGATAAAGGGAAAAAAAGGAAGAAATATAATGGTCATTTTTTCTAAATGAAAATAATTTGTAGGATGATGTAAGGTCACAGGTGTTTTGTAGTCACCTAAAGAAGGTTATGTTATTATTATTATTATTATTATTATTATTATTATTATTATTATTATTGCTGCCTCAGTGTCGTTAATTTTGTAATGAACTTTTTCGATTGTTCATGTCATCTTTTTTCTCTTCATTACATTATAAAGTTCAATACAATAAAGAGAAAAAGATGAGAGAAAAAAGAAAAGAAAAAAAAGAATAATAATAATAGAAAAAGTCCATTACAATATTAACGCCTCTGAGGCAGCAATTACTTTCAATAAAACTTGTTTAAAAGAGGGTAAGGTCACAGGTGTTTTGTAGTCACCTAAAGAAGGTTATGTTATTATTGTTATTGTTATTATTATTATTATTATTATTATTGTTATTATTATTATTGTTATTATTATTATTGTTATTATTATTATCATTATTATTATCATTATTATTATTATTATTATTATTATTATTATTATTATTATTATTATTATTATTAGGGAAGGTTACATGACAACAGCAATGGTTTAATCAAACATTTGAAATTAATCTGAATATCTGAACCTGTTGGGTTAGACCTATTTCGATAGACAAGCACATTGATCCTTGTTCAGATTGAAAGAGAGAATGGGGAAGGGGATAGTGGATGCAGTAAGGGTGGAATGAGAGGGAAGAATGATGAAGAGTTTGAGTTTCGGTTAAAGATTTAGATGTGAAGGAAGATAAGGGTGGTTCGATAGAGGGAGATTTATCAGTAGAAATGATCGAAGACACATCAAGGCAACTGACAATTTAGATGAAGCAGGTCAAGAAAATTTTAACTTATGGACATGAATCGTGGTATGACAATGAAACAATCTCCAACAGATTTTGTAGATTTGAGAACAAAACCCTTCAGAAGGATATTGTGAGTTAAATGATAGGACAGGATTAGAAATGACGCTATGAGAGAGATTACTCAAGTGCCATTTGTGGATGAGATCATGATGAGGGATAGATGGAGATGGTTTGGGCATGCACTCCCCAAGAGAGATTAGTTAACCAAACTTTTAATGGGCTCCAGAAGACGCTAAAAGAATTGGAAGAACTAGACCTACATGGCTAAGGATTATGAAGCGTGAGGTAGGAGATGCTGAATGGAGAAGTATTGATTTAAAAGCTCAAGACAGGAAAGACTGGCAAAATCTAACCGAGGCCCTTTGCGTCAGTAAGTGTAGGCGGAGATGATGATGATATACGTGTGTATAAATCACGGAAGCTGACACGTGATAAGCATAAAAATATGAATTATAGCCACGAAAGGAAAAATTAAAAGACTTGAGTGGTGTAGTATTTTCGTCCAAGAGTGACATCAATGGACTCACGGACTCCACATCCAAAGAGATCGTATTTGTATAGGTGAATGGGATCCCACAGCTGTCAGTTTCTTGAGTCCCAAAAAGTCAGATTTTAGATAAGGGTGTAACGGCTTTGCTAGGGGTAGGACGTTTCACAGATTGAATTATTGCTAAGCATGTTATCCTTATCATTGATGATAGGGATAGTTGAGATATTTCATGTATAAAAGTTCATAGCACATAATCTTTTCCTATTAATAGTGCCAATATATGACGGATATCGACTGAAGACAGAAATATTTTGGGGGGAGATAAAGTTGATATAATTTATTTTTAGTAATTTGATATTTGGAATTTATTCGAAAAAAATAGCATAAATTGATCTATTAAGAACAATGGTAGATAAATTCTTAAAATACTTATCTCTAAAGCTTCAATATGAAGAAACTAACATCAGAACAAAATTTCATTTAATCTGTAAAGTGAATACCAGCCATTCAAATTTCGCCGTTTCAGTTAAAGATGAGAGAGAGAGAGAGAGAGAGAGAGAGAGAGAGAGAGAGAGAGAGAGAGAGAGAGAGAGAGAGAGAGAGAGCACTCGGATTGACGTATCAACCCAACCGTTACGGCAAACCTATTACTCTTCGCCTACACGAGCAGTTTTCTAAATGCTTACATCCACTCAAAAACCCTGGAATTCTGTCCATGTTCCATTTTTTTCTCTGTCCATGTTCCATTTTTTTCTCCTGTATTTCTCTTTCCTCTTCGCCCGAGGTCGACCAGAATCTTTATGCAACACTTTTGGGGAGATAACAAGGCACTTGGGTTGTTCTCTTGTTAGGGATACAGTCTACCGACAATACCTGTATCCTAGGGAAGTGTATAAAGGTGGAAGCATAGATTGAGACTTGTTTTGGCTTCTTTACGTGAATGTATGCATATATTCATAGATATGCATAGATCACTATATAAAGAAACGCATATTTATACGTATGTGTACATGTATATACTTAGATTGGCATATCATTTATATACACAATATAGACATTAACAGTAATTCTACACAGTTTTATTCCAGCTGTTAGGTAGCTGTGGAATGATCTTCCTAATCGGGTAGTTAAATCTGTAGAACTTCAAAAGTTAGAACTTCCTGCAAATGTTTTTACGTTGAACAGGCTGACTTATGTCTTCATAGTTTACATATGAAATATCTGTTTTGATGTTATTGTTTTCAAAATATTTATTTTTTATTGTAAATTATTTCTCATATCGTTTATTCATTTCGTTATTGCCTCTCCTCACTGAACTGTTTTTCCCTGTTGGAGCCCTTGGGCTTATAGAATTTGCTTTTCCAAGTAATGTAGTAGTAGTAACAACAACAACAACAACAATAACAACATACGAAAATCCCCATTAAGGATCTAGGTAAAGAAATTATATATTTATTTGCCATAATAAACATCTTCTCTGCAATTACATATCGTTACTAATAGAGTAATAATAATAATGATAAACCGTATATATAAAAGCAAAGAGAGTTACAGTACGAAATTTGCTTGCAAGACGCCTCTTAGACCATTTAAAAACAGCCTGGAAGTCTTGTCGTACAGTTCTGGAACTCATTGTTTGAATGCAAGTGCGGAAGATCGTGTACTCTCTTCGGGGTCTAAGCAGCCAGCAGATGTCCTCGCCATTTGTGTGTGAGGTCGAGAGCACGCTGCTCGCATCCTAATCGCAATCATTAAACTTCCGTCCCAAGGTTAATGTTTATAATTACTCGCATTTGACGACAATTACGGCCATTTGGAGTCTTGACGCAGGCCTTGCGGTTGCGTGGGTCTGGCTGACCTTCGGCATAAACGCGCGGCGGGTGTAAATTGACGGAAAGATTTCCAGGAAATTCTGGAAATTCTGGATAAGAATTTTCAGCGAACGAATCTTCCGGGATTATGTTCGAGAGGTGGGAATCGGTTTGAAATTAAATGTCAATGGCCGCTTTTCCATTTTAGCGTCCTCGTATGTTTTTAAATGTAGTGGGTCGTTTCAATGTTTTTTGGCTCGCTTGTGTTTCAAGTTCTACTTATTGTTTTTTTAGTTGCATTTAATTTTTGTTCAAGATATTTGGTGCTTTTTTTGGTATGCGATCTCATTTATAGCGTGATCTCAAAAATTATTCTTTTGCTTTGCTATGCGATTTCAGTATTTTTATAAGGTAAAAAAAAAGAAATGATAAAAAATCTTAAGGTTCTTGCTTCGCCGTGAGCTCGCTTCTCTCGCGAAAAAATAAAAACATCAAGCTCTGTATATACTAGCAAGCGGTAATGTCGAGCTGCTCACGTCCACGTCAGTGATTGATTATTATTTCTTAAATGATTATTCCTGGTATATATATATATATATATATATATATATATATATATATATATATATATATAATATATATATAGATAGATAGATAGATAGATATATATGTATATATATATACATATATATATACAGTATATATATATATATCTATCTATCTATCTATCTATCTATATATATATATACATATATATATATATATATATATATATATATATATATATATATATATATATATAAATCTAATGGTTTTTGCTTGGCCGTGAAGTGAAGTGAGATCGCTACTATCAGGTGAGATCGTATACCAAAGCAAAAGCACGACTTTGAGCTCGCATACCAAAACAGCACCTGATATATATTTTTTACACATATTGAACGTCATTTGAATTGGTGCAGTTAAAAGGATGATTATTATATCGATGATATGACGACATAACATCCAAAAATACCAAACTAAGCTTTTATATTTTCCTTAGAACCTTTTGTTTCTCTTCAAACACCATCCAATAATGGACAATTAAAGACTTAAAAAATTAGCAGTAAATTCCAATATAAATATCAATTAGTATCGGATCATAACCCTATCGTCGTATAATACATGAAATCAAAATAAAACATATGTTTCATTCCAACAATTTTATTTCTACATTAAAACAACCGAAAATAGAAAGTGAAAATGAGTATGAAAATTCAAACAAGAACAGTGCTCCAAAGTGTTTCCTAATCCCAGACTCGTCGGAACGAGGATGAAAACGGATCAGTTTAGACATCTCTCGAGTTATTCATAAATGGGAATTTCTCGTCATTTTCTGCAACCGGTGCAGCAAAAAAGGAGTCTATTATATCGCACTTTTGACGGCTGCTTCTAACAGGAGAGATTTCTAGTGTCGCGAAAAACGAGTGTATTTTCTATCGCTTCGACGGCTGCTGCCTACTTGAGAGATTTCTGGTGTCTGAAAAAACGAGTCTGTTTTCTCTCGCTTCAACGGATGCTTCCAACAGGAGAGATTTGTTGCCACGAAAAACGAGTCTATTTGCTCCTGCTTCGACGGCTGCTTCCAACAGTGGATATCTCTGGTGC